>NW_011334542.1:0-62157 GCF_000735185.1 Notothenia coriiceps
AGGGTAATGTTGTGAATCGAGTGGCCCATGGTGGTGGTGGGGTTATGGTATGGGCAGGCGTATGTTATGGACGACGAACACAGACCACTCGATTCACAACATTACCCTAACCCTAACCCTAACCCTAACCCTAACCCTAATCCTAACCCTCAAACCAGATACTGACGGGTTTTCGGACCCCCCCAGACCCCCCCAATAGAGTGGCCTTTTATTGTGGCCAGCCTAAGGCACACCTGTGCAATAATCATGCTGTCTAATCAGCATCTTGATATGCCACACCTGTGAGGTGGGATGGATTATCTCGGCAAAGGAGAAGTGCTCACTATCACAGATTTTTTCAGATTTGTGAACAATATTTGAGAGAAATGGTTATTTTGTGTATATAGAAAATGTTTTAGATCTTTGAGTTCATCTCATGAAAAATGGGAGCAAAAACAAAAGTGTTGCGTTTATATTTTTGTTCAGTGTACATACACCTATATATGCATAATATACACACATACATACATCCACATACACATATACATATACACAGTATGATGGTTTTAGCATTTGACAGTGGAGATGTATTAGTAAGCCAGCCAGAAAGTTGACTGGTTGTGTCTATAACCTTTTTATATTAACAACGGATTACATTTACCATGTGTATGTGTGAAAAAAGTTGCTTACACAAACCCACAGAAAATCTTCCCCTTGGCTTCACAAAGAATTTCAGCATCTTTAATTAATCGCATTGTTTTTGTTTCCCAGCCTGCAACTTTACTGTTTTGGTTCAGCTCAGCGCTCTCATCAGCCTTGTTTTCAGTAGCAGCAGGCAGCTGTTACCAAATCACTGCAGCTACCTGCCAGGAGCGTACGGCAGACAGGCAAATTTAGCAACTAGCTGAGGAACATATCGGAGCATTTGGAAGCTTAAGAGACTGACATAGCCTTTACGGGTTTATGAAGATCAGGTAAAAGAACGGATAATATTGGACTTGCCAGAACACAACTCTGTCTGGTAGATTGTTAAAAGGTGACTGTATGCTACCATGTTGAAAAGTGATAATAGGCCATGATAAAGCTCTTTGTAATAAGTTAGGCACAATAGTGTTCATGAACCAAAATAAGTTAAGTGCTTTACAATAGTGTCCCTGTCTAGAAAAAAACAATGTTTGTGACGATCTTAACCTGAAATAACTTAAATCAAACCAGTCACCTCCATTGGCCATGCTGCTGTTGACCAGCTTGTTCATCAGGTTGTGGTTGCGTTCGGTGGTCGCTCTCTCATGGTTGTTGAGGTAGGAGGGGATGTAATTGGAGGTCAGCTCCTTGAGGATCTTCTTCTCCAGGGTCGTCTCCTTATGATTGCCGTGGGTGCCGTAGCCGCCACTACGGTCCAAGATCTGGACGCAGTCGCTCAGGTACTCGCTGCTGGCCATGCTGTAGTTGTTGGCATGGTTACCATTAAGAGGGAGTGTATCCATTACACTGGAGTCTCTTGCGTTGTTCAGGATGCCCTCTGAGAAACAAATAAGGAATAATAACAGTCATAATTATTAGGAGTCCTGAATAAACCATCATAGAATATGCTGTGAATTGAGGATTAAAGGTACATATGTTAATTCCTTGGATACAAACATTTTTACTCAATTAATTAAAGGAACCTCAGAAGTTTGTTATTTTCTCACTACAGCCAGCACTATAGCAATACATTAAAAAGAGTTGGGGATTTAAACTAAAATGTGCACATTTGATTAACACTACATGTAATCAATAATAACGCTTGTTTGTTTTACTTCTATACATAAATTGCCTTCAAGAAAATAGCATTTCTGGGAAAGGAGTCCAAAACTGTGTGAGAAATCAAATCAGAAAACCGTATAACACAGATTGACTAATTATTCGGGCGAGGAAAGTAGCAAACAAAACTATAATTTGGGTGAAGATTGAACCAGAGAGTTTAAAAACCAAGGAAAGAGAGAAGAAACTCATATGTTACTGAAGAAGTTGAGTATTAATTTAGCCCATACTTGTGTCTCGGTACGGTGCTAATGGACAGCATGAGGGAGAAGAGAGAAAACAGAAAGACGTGAGTTCAAACATCGAGAGAAACAACTTTCAGGGGCAGAACATCTACAGTTGGACAGTAATTGGAGGCTTGATGGAAAACATCTTACAAAGAAACCATCTCTGATACTCAATATCAAAGTCTGTTTTCCTGGCTTTGTCGTTAACTGGCTGTTACCATATGGTTCATTATTTATTTAACACAGAGAAAACAGAAAAACACAACTTACATTTAAAACATAGTTTGAATACAGCAGACGTGCACTAAGACAAGCAATAAAAGTCACAACTGACACGTACAAAGTCAAGCACATGCTGTAGAAAATAGAAAATCAATACAAAAAGTATGAATATTTCATGGCTCCCAAGTAGGTTATAAAAGATACAGTGTAGTTTGCAACACATAGTGTGCATGTATAGCATACAACAAATCAGCATGTGAACTTGTTGACTTTTTACATAAATCATAGACAGAATTTCATCTCCACTTTTATGTGCTGGGAAAAGTGCCCAGTGCGGGTCCTTTGTGAAAGATTATTGCAGTGCGATTGATTGCCTCACTTGGGAGCCAGATCATGTGCATCACAAAGTGTATCACAGTAGCAAACGGCTTCAAATGAAATTACCATGCAACATCAATTAAAACATAGTAAAAAAATAACTTTGCATGTTGTATGTTTATAATAGAAACATCAAGCACACCTTGGGTGTTGTACATGCCCACGGCGGGGTTGTTATAGACTGCCGAGTCCCCCAGGAGAGTGTTATAAGGATGGTTAGTACCATGGGGACGAAGGAGAGCATTAGTTATAAGATGATTAGCCATGGCTCCTGGTACAGGCAGATAGAGAGAGAGAGAGGAAGAGCAACAGCCAAGTCAAGAGAGAAAAAGAGAGAAGCAATCGAGGGTAAAAAAGGGAAAGCGGAGAGAGAGGGAGGTTGAAGGAGAGCATGTAGACGGTACAGAGTGCAGGTAAGCGAGAAGGAAAAGGAGGAAGGGAGAGTAAGATGGAAAGTGAGTGTGTGGAAGAAGGAGGGAGAGAAGAGGACAAGTAAATCAAACAGGCAAATAGTTTGAGGGGAAAGCCAAGAAAAAGCTTGACAAGTAATTCTTGCAGCCACAGCATACAGGCTGAGGGAGGGGACACGAAGGAGAGACAAAGGGAGAGCATAGCTTGGAGAAGTCTGTGTTGCAGTTCAATACGCTAGAGCAGAGCAGCATGACTACAGGATAGTAAACGGAGGGGCCACAAACAAAGTGCATTTTCTTTCCTAGGTGGGAGATAAGCTGGAGGCGACAGTTCCTTTACATTCATTCTCATGGTCTATTTCCCTCTCTATCAAACATAGCCAAAAACATGGTAAGAGGGGAAGAAAAGGTTAACAGTTTATAATGCTAATAGGCACAATGTATGGTGTCTAGCCTAAATGAATCCAAATCAAATATTAGGTTACCATAGTTTATTTGATTATTTGTATAACTTTACTACTATTTCGAAAATAGTGGCTGGGCAGCAGCCTTAACTTGGCAGAAACAAAAGAGCTATATATATTAAGTTATAAACTATAAACCTTCAAAATAGGTTTTTAATCATAGAGGACAATATACATGAATCCTTACTGACATAATATAAATCAAGGTTCATACAAAGGGCTAGTTCGCACCCATTGTCTTAACGACTAAAAAGAAACAAAAGTAATAATATATTTGACATCAATATGTCTGCCAACTTCAAGGTTAAAAAGAACACATTCCTTTTCCATTATCCTTTCTCCTGATTTCAACAAGTCAATCTCTAGCTATCAGAATATCCAATTTAATCCTCCCATTCCTTATTCACTAAGCCTCAGTACATAGTCATTTGAAATCTACTTGCTAAGTAGCTCTCTGCACCATACTTTAAAGTGTGAGCGAAGGAGGGGGGCGGGGGTGTCTTAAGCCCTGCCTCGCTAAGTGTGTGATAATTCAGGCGCTGACACACACCGTGTCTGCTTTAGCATCAATCTGTCATGCTAACAGCTTATTAGTGGCCCGAAGGAAGCGAGGGCCACACCTCAACTTAGAGACTAACAAATGGCAGTGTATGTGTGTACGTCCCAAGAGTGTGTATCAAAAATGTCTAGCCATTTGTGTGTCAATGTCCTCATTACCCTAGCCCTCAGACATAGAATCCATTCTCACAGTGACTTTCTCGGGAGGGACAGGAAAGACAGCTACCAATACAGTGGAAATCCAGCAAACTATCCTAATTAACATTTAAAAGCTTAGACACAGCAGCCTTCATATAATGAGATAAACTTGTATTACACTTTAAAACTTTGCTCTACTTTACCGAACATTCAAAGTAATGTCTCACAGTACATTTTAGAATCAGTAGATTCGCCTGAAGTGACACACTACTACATTCTGGTTATAATCAAGCATTAATTTAATGCAACTCTGCATAACGTACAGTACATTAATAAAGGAACCACTGGTGTTCAGCTCTAGACTTCCACACATACTTTAACTTAAAGGATTTATCCCCCACAAATGATTCAAAAATAGACTGTCCTCAGACAAAAAAGTATAGAAGCTTCTGTAGAACAGTAAACTCTGTAAATCTAAAATGGGACAACAGACTGGTTGATGTTCCAGTTTTGACAACAGTCTACTCCCAACTCTCCCTCCTGTAAAGTCATCCTTTGAAGTAGCAAAAAAAAAGTAGCAAGTGATATTTACACTCTATTCAGCTAATCTACCTCTCTACAAGAAAGAAGTTTGGACTCCTACCTCTTTACTAAATGACAGCATATGCTGCCAGAGCCTCCCGCTATTAATAAAATAGATATGGTGACAATGATGAGGATGCAAATGCTAGGTATCCCGTGGTTACCTCTGTTGAGCGTGGCGGAGCTGTTGATGTCTCCAGTGATGAAGGAAGACTCCTGTTTCCTCACAGTGTCATTCCACATCCGCCTGATACGACTCTATACACAGGAGAAAGGAGCGCAAAAGAAGAGGGAGAGAGGAAAAGGAGGTGGAGAAGGTATGGATAAAGACACATAGGAGTAGCAATAATGAAAGGGAGAAGGAGTAAAAGGAAGGAAGAGGACGGAAGACGTAACAACAAAAGATGGAAACAAATGTGGTAAGAGAAAAGTGATATAAGGAGGAATGGTGTGCAAAAAGAGGGAAAATTAGTGCAGGAGAGGCAATAAAGGAAAAAGCAAAGTTGCGGCCAGCAAGAGGGAAAACAGGTGGGGAGAAATAATCACCCGTCAATTATATTTATTCTCATTTACCTTTGTGTCAGCATCAACATTCAAAAGGTGTCAGGGTTTGGGCTATCTCACTTTCCACATTGTTATAGTATTCTAACTTAATCACAATTTCAGAAGGTTCCCATTAAAAAGTGTTTTTGTTTAAATTGCCTATAATAAAAATTGAGACTGTGCCGAATGTAGTTGTGGAAGTGATCAGCGATAACCCTAAACCCTCATGGCGTGCTCCTGCCTCACCTGAGAGTCTGCTGTGCTGTATCGTCCAGGTGTGCAGGCAGGTAAGCTCACCTGTGAGCCTGTGGAGTAGCGGCCGGGGGTCCTTGAGGTGGTGGTCTTGCTGGAGGAGGAGATTGACGTCTCCACGCTCTTGCCGCTGCAGCAGTGAGTGCGCAGACATTTGCCGTACTCTTTTCGTACCTGGGCAGGGGGAGGCAGAGTGAGTTACACACTGACATACTATGCACATACATTACTTAACATAGAAAGCACCTATGGAGGAGGAATTGACCGATGTCCCACTTAACTGGCGTATATTGAAGCATATTTTCAAGATGACACACCAGGAAAGAAACAGACGCTTAACTTGATGTAGTGTCCCTGTTAACTTCTTGTACTCAAATTCCTTGTGCAAACACTTACTCCATACAAATTTAGACATTAACAGATTAACTTCATAAACTTTCCCCCTCATAAACATCCACCCAAAATGTTAACACTGCCACTTTTGAAATGGACATATTCCTGAGGGAGATATATGATGCACTTGCACACACAGAACATCTGCATTTAGATCCCAATCAAGTTAGAACAAATAAGATTGTAATTGCTTTTTAACAAGCTTGTTGGACTGGCAGACGTGTATTGCCACATGCTCTGTTTGAACAGCTGTGTGGTGAGCTGCCCTATGCATCTTGGGAGAAACCATGTTGGGTCGCAGCCAAAGAAAACCTCAGCACTGTTCTGAGGACATCTCTCAGGATACCTGATCCCATGGCCTTCCACATACTTAAGTAAATTGCACACACACACACACACACACACACACACACACACACACACACACACACACACACACACACACACACACACACACACACACACACACACGGACACACACACACCCTTATGTCAAGTCACAGCATAGTACGATACATCAGGTTTGTTTGGCAGCCTCTTGTAATAACCATGTTTTCTCACTAAGTGCTTCACAGCAGAACACGAGCATGAATCCTGAATCCTCGCTTCGTCTAAACAAAGAAAAGGAAAAAAAAGCTGGCAAAATGAAACATCTTCAATTTTCATACTAAAAAAGGCAACAATGTCTCCAGGCAACTGGTCCAACACATCGTGGTGGATAATCCAACCTCTCTGTTGTATTGTGGGAAACTAATTTCACCATCGAGGTTCGTTAGCGCATTCCTGATTACGGACGTGTAATGTATTAGATAAAGTTTCTAATTAAGGACTAATTATACCTTTGCTGTATACCTCTATCTCATGCTTCTGAGTGATTTGGTGATTAAGACACTGCTTTCATGGTGAAAACAGCTCCTTGATCAAATAAACAACACAAGGACGTGCTGGGATGGGAAAGAGAGCGCAGGAGGCGGTGGAGTGGGAGAAGAGGGTGAAATGAAAAGAAAGTTGATGAGGTCAGAGTGAAGTGCTGGAGTAGCTAACAAGGAAAGAGGGTAGTTAGAGAAAGCACGATACATGGGGTATGAGCAGAGACATTTAGAGGAGAGATAGGAGGAAGGAAGTCTATGTTCTCTCACAGAGAACAATAGATAGGGCACAAAGGCAAGAGATGGTGCTGAGGATGGGAGGGAGGAAATGGAGGCAGAGTGAGACAGGCAGACATAAACACAGACACTGATATGCAAATATGGCAGAAAGAAATAGAAACACTGGTTAAGTGTCTCTTATTGCACACGAGCCAGACTAAACATTCAAGCTATGTACACACACACATAAATTAGCACACACACCCCACACTGAAGCGCACATACAAACACGCGCATCCACACCCACACACAACGGCGGGATATCAAAGCACGCTGAGTCTAATCTAATTAAAGCTTGCTTGTAATGACAATCCTCCTCCTAAGATACACACTTGTTCATTATCGTTATCACACGCGCACGCTGTGTTATCCTTTCAAATCACTGTTTTGGTTCTAATAATAATACAATTTATTCAGACGCCTAATACTGCGCCTCATAGTCACACAAATATTCTAACACAATAACATCACCTACTGTAGCTGCAGGGGCTTCTTTAAAATGTGTCATTCAAATAATTTATTCCTGTCGCTCACTCTCCTTTGAAAGACTTGTTAAAGAAACTAAACACGGGGGGCTTAAAAGTGCAATGAGGAGAGTAAAGAGGGAGGAACCGGAGAGAGAGAAAAGTGAGGATGAGAGAAAAGAAAGAGATGAGAGGCGGTTATGAATAAAAGGGAGAGATAATCATGGTGGATCTGCCCACTGGATTAGCTGGGAGGGAAGATTAACGGCACAAAAAGGAGAGGAATGCAGAGACCAAATTTCCCACAAAAAAGATGATTTCCTGCTTTAACTTCTTCAGAGATCTGGTAGCCTACATCTCAATTACTGTTTATGTAACCATATGTGCGTTCAGGAGAGCAAAAGAAATTGGAGGAGTTACAAGTCTGAAATTATATAAAGTAAAAAATGTGTAGGATGGCAATGGTTGGGATTGTTTCAGAGAGAGCAAGTGTCATGTTGAAAGCAATGATTTTGTAGAATTTCTCTCTGCTTTCTGTCTCCGGCAAGTGAAATAAATGCTCTAATGATATCCCCGTGTTGTGTGACTTAAATAGATTTGATTTCATTGCTTACTGATGCGAAAGTGAGCAAAGAAAAGCCTTAGAGCATCATTTGACATTCCACCACAATCATCACCCTCAAGCATGCACTCATCCACTCTTCTTCTTTACTCATCATCCCCAGCTCCTCCTTCATGACTTTTCATCTCGTCCTGGGTCATATACAAGCCCAGTGAATCCTAGTGATGGGGGGAATAATTGTAGGAGCTTTTGAAATATCAAATCAAAAAGGAAATAAACAGGAAGATAATCAAGGGAAACACAAGCGGGGGCATCTCGCTGGTTGGCAGATAAAAAGATGGCTCAGAGATATATCATCAACCAAAGGCTTGAAAAGCAAAGAGGGCTTTTGTTCTTCAGTATTTCTGCCTTATTCTATGGCCCAGTGATGAGAGGATTAGTGAGAGAGGCTGAGGAGGGATGGAAGGAGGGGGGAAAGAGAGGAGAGGAGAGCGATGTGCACAACCCCATAATAACTAGCTTTGTTCTGCTTTGTCAATTCTGCCTAAAAGTGAAGAAAATACGGGAAACATAAATAAATAAGTGTTATTGTCTTTGGAAAACAATTCATCCCTGCCTTAGATCCCTAAAGACAGTTTTTCCTCTGCATTTTGCTAGATGAGCATGGGTCTCTGTGGATGTGACCCTTCAATACCTCTGAAAGGATAACCTGGACCTTTTTAACACGCCTGCTATACATAATAAAACAGGCTCTACATAATAGGGGCGCATAAAGCTGTAAATTAAGTATATTGTACACATTGTTAGAAGAAATGTTAGCAACATGTATAATTCATAGTTAATAATCTTTGGAAAATACAATCAGAGATATCATTTTTCCCTTATGTTTTTTGCCTCGCTATGTTTATGGAGGTTGACAGGTATAAGGTAGTCATTTGAACATAATGCTTTTTGGAATAGTCATTTGTTCGGTAGCCTACTATTGTAACTCAAGGACATGAGTTTACAAATTATTGTTTCAAGTCCAATCACGGAATGACCATCATTTAAGGAGGAGATTTGATTATTTAATTAGTAAAAGTGTTGTGAAATTAGACTCCCTCCAATTTGGTTATATTATGTTTTTTCCGGACTCAAAATTAGATACTTCTGTTTAACAGTTGTATTCTGATTCGAGACTGGGATACATGAAATTCAACAGGGTTTTCTGTTTGTTGTGTTTACTCATGCACACAAATTATTCATTTGTAAGAGTGGTTAATTGAGTATCAAATCAAATCAAATCAAGTTTTATTTATATAGCACATTTAAAAGCGATTTTTGGTCGAGCCAAAGTTCTGTACATGTAATAAAAACACATTACTACAATCACAATAATAATAACAGAAATATAAAAAACACAGGGAAATGTCAGGAGTAAAACACAGAAATACCAGGAAATGTTTTACACTGAGGAGTCAGTCTGAAATTATTCTTGAAAGAAAATGTATCTTAACTAAAAACCTACATAGTATGAACACATCATGTTGTATACAGTATTATAATGATGTTTATTATATTTGAAAAGCAGGATTTTTACAAAGGTATCGTTGCTGGCAATCCAAGATGTTTAATGCCACCTCTACTACCCTTTATGTAATTTTAAATGAAATACTCTTTGTCATGTATTGCTGTAACCAATACCAATGTATTATGCAGCCAGTCAGTAACTCTCTTAACAGTCAAAGAGGAGAAACAATAGCATTATTCTGCCCTACAAAAGATAACAATAACCTTTTTTTGTTTACGCTGTGTGAAGCTAGATTGTACAGTATACTTTGTTTCAGGTTTGTCTTATAAAACATAGATCTGAGGCGACGGGTTTTAAAAATGCCTTCATATTCTTAGATCTTTAGCAGCCACCTGGTTTACGTTATGATAAGATATAAGAAGGAAATGTGTGAAATCTAAGAATTACATTTTTGCCTAAATTTGAGCATGTTGCACAAATGATTTCCTTTAGGACTTTGTACTTAGGTCAAATTCAACAAGATGTAAGATGCTTTTGTTCTAGCCTAGCCATAAATTCAACATTTGAGACACGCCTGCTGCAGCCACACAGTCTTCAACACTTGGTGACTGTGAAGCTTCACCAGTGCAAATGGAGGTTAAGTGCTTTGCTCCAGGGCATCTCAGCAGGCTCTGTGACAGTTGCAGGGTCCAACTGAGTTTTGAAGATAGGGAGGGACAAAAAAAAAATGTACTCACGGATGTTGTCTGTGGTCTCCTGCACAGTGTCGGTCTTGAGGAGGTTGTCGGCTAACATAAAAGCTCCCGTCTCCACAGTGTCGAGGAGCAGAGTGGCTGAGTGCAGCTGTCCGCTGGTGGGCAGTTCTCTCCAGGCCGCCTGGGCTCGTGGCTGCAGCAAATTATTCACCGTCTCCACCATAGCCTAGGACAGCAGCAGAATCACGGAGGTCACAAGGAGGAAGATAATGCTAACACTTTCAGTCACTGAAGCTAATTATGGCAAATCAATCATAGTAAAAAAGTGTATGCTTCCCCACTGAAGACAGCAGTCAGTGTGATGCAACATTGAGAATGCAGTGGAATTTCATTTATCATGGTGATAAATCATGACACGCAAAAATAAGATGTAAGCGATGCAAATGTGGCATTCCCATGCAGACGTAACAAAGGCAAAACACAGCTGTTAAATGAAAAATAAATGTCTAAAGTTATGGTCTGCACTTTATAATGTTCATTACCACCTTCTTATTCTTCTATCTTTATAAAAAGAATGTTTTGATTGAAAATCATTCACAGATGTCCTCAAAATCAAGCTACGCTAATTAGCTGATTGCAATCACCATGTGTCTACACCCCCAAACCTGGCTAATTTCTCTCTCTCTCTCTCTCTCTCTCTCCCCCGCCTTCTCCTCTCTTTTTAAGACTAAGCAACAGTCTTATCTTTGAGTTTGAAAACTTGTGCTTGAAGGGCTGAGAAAAGATTAACGTTTTATCAGATAATGTCTGCTGGGTCATATCCAGCCGCGCTGAACGGTTTTGAATCCAAAAATATTACCAAAAAGAGAAGAGTTGGCTCACATAGATGAGTCGCTCTCCAGGAAACAATACTTATTTTGTCTCCAACACACATTCCTTTCTGCTCTTAAGAATTCGACAACTCATTTTCAGACATGAACACCCCACATATACACACAGGCACACAGAGTCACATCCTATGGTCACATCCTAAAAGACCCTGGGAGAGATAAAGAAACGGAGAGAAAATAGAGCTGGTGGGAGAGAAGAAGAAGGGGAGAGCCATGGGAGAGCGATAAAACAGTCCAGTGAGTCCATTGTGACAGGCGTCCGCTGGGAACAAGAGAGGCGGAAAAGCGAATACAGGTGCTATCAAACACACACATCTCACAGTCCCGTCTGTCTCTTTATTTTCTCTTTCGCAGACTGTAAACCACCATTCTGCAAACGCACTCCCATCCCTCACTTATCACTCATGTTTTCAATGCTTCTCTCTCTTAAGGAGGGTGGATGGGAAAATGGAAAAGGGGACGCAGGTGCCATTATATAAGCAAAGGGGGTGTCCAGTGGGGAATTGCAAGGCCAGAGAGGAAGAGTGAAAGACATCAGTTTATTGGCATTCACGCATCAACCATCTGACGTCCTTCCTTCTCTTCTCACTCAGTGTTAAGGCAAAGAGGGAGGAAAGAAGGCTGCAACAGCAATTGTCTTTGTCTGCAGTATGTAGAGAAGGAGTAGTAAGTAGAGAAACACAGCAGGTAATGACTCATTCCAGTGTTGATAGCATGTGCTACAAAATGTGCACTTGTCCTCTGGAATTAGAGCTAATCCTACCTGTTTATTTTGGGGGTGTGATATCCAAATGTAGATACAGTGTAGCACACACAAGAAATGGGTGCTTAGCCAACAAGGTAATATGATAATATTATGTCCTCTTTTAGCGCTAGCAGTTAATTAGGATGCATATTGGATGAGTTTGGGAGGGCAACATGTAAACAAAAACTAATTAATCCACTGCTTCAGTAAACCAGCAAAATAAGCAGGAGTGGATATGAAGCACACCCTTGCATACGTATACACCGGCAAATCTGTTTCTGCCTCAGTCATTTAGCTGAGTGTGACGGAAGACTACAAGCTTCAATACGCGTTTCTAATAAATTGTGGTTTATGGGAAATGTAATATTAGGCAAATTATTTAAGCCATTTTCCAGGCAAAACTATTTTTTCTGTTTTTTTAATATTCTCTGAAATGTTCTTGACAAGAAAGTAATCGTTTAATCTGGCAAATACTAATAAATGTTGATAATCAAAATAATTATACATTTGATAATACATTTTCATTTGTAACAATTCCAAACATTTGCCATTTCTACACGCTCTTTTTAATGTGGTTGGGTTTTTCAATATTGATCAGATAAAACATGGATTTTCTAGTCTACTAGTTTCTGTTATTTTATATGCAAAACAACATATTAATTCATGATTAAAATAATAATTAGTTGAAGCCCTGAAACAAGCCAACAATTTATTTAGATTATCTGAACGAGGTTAGGTCTGGGCGCAGCTGTTTGTGAACAGTGGGCTAAAGGAAAAAAAACGAATAAACAAAAACAAAAACAAGACATTGTGTCTCCCTTAATTAATGCCCCCCCCTGCCGGCCAGTCCGCTAAGTGACCCAAATCAACAGACACGCACACAGGTGCTACACAGGTGCATGCTGGGTCTGGCTAGCATGCTAAATGCTAAAATGCTTGCTGGCCCTTTCAGCAAGTATTTTTACATTTTGTCCGGAACTTTTACATCTAGTGAGTTGTGTTAAGGCTTTTTGTTGTTTTTTATTGATACATTTCCTGAGCCTCATCCAGCTCAACATGTTTGAAAGCTTTGAGGCGCACGGTGTGACAGAGAGGCTAAAGTGGACTGGATATAATTTAACATAGCCTGGTGTAGTATGTTTGAGAATAAACGAGCGAGAGAAGTGATACCTGGAGAAAAAGAAGTGGGACTTTGCGGTTCAAAAGACTCAAAGAATGACTTTCCAACATCTGATACATATCCCCAATTACCCATAAGTGAATGTGTTTCAGTATGAATTGACGCTGTTTGGCATCACAACGCTGTTATGAAAGTTTCTCTGGTATAAAATGGGTGATGTTAGCATAGCAACCAAAGATAAACTGATTATCTTGACTACTTGTTGTTGCTATCCTATTATAAACCGTTTTCTACAGGCATATTTTACCGGCGTATTCTTCATTATGATTCTACTTGTGATAGTCGGACATGGCAACCTGTGCAGCCCATGTATTGATTCCATCCGATAGCTGCTATAATACAAAACAAAACGTCTGCCTGCTCTCCACAATGATCAATGACAGCGACCAGCAATAACGGATGGTCAAAGTAAAGGTACAAATAAACAGAATCACACGAAGCTTGGTTAGTGTTGCCTGACTTTATAAAGTGTGTTTTTTTGTATAAGTGTGCTCAGTGCTACTGCTTGTTACAACTTGTATTTGTACTCGCCATAAACTGTTAGCTCGGGTTAATCTCGCCTCCCTCCAACGTAAGCGTGACGTATGCGGTTCTTGCTTCTAGGCCGACAATTTTTTGGTGCTTGGTAAGCACCAGTTTTCGGTGCTTAGGGCCGGCTCCACTGCGGTGTGAACAGGAAAAAATGGTGCTTATCAGGCTCTAGCTCCGAACCGGCCCTAGAACAGTGTTGGTGTGAAAGGGGCATCTGATGGTTGTATTTCTCCCGAGACCGTCATGGAAGCTGCGTGTGCGTGCTTATGCGTGTGTGAAGTGCGCTATGCGTTATAACCGTCAAGCTCTCTAATAATGTGTTTGTGGCTGCAGCCGCTGTGCTGTTTATATTGTTTAAATACATCTCTCTGTTGTCTGCCTTGGTTATGTTTTATTCTGCCTTTGATTCTATAAGGAGTGTTGGGTTATTTGATTTCTGTAGCCAGCTTTTTGCACCCGCTGCGATATCTTAAATCGTTTTATTTATTGTCATTTTTGTGTTTTGTTCTCTTTCCCGCTTATAGCCCTAATCGATAGTTCAGTTTGACATACAGGTTGTTGAATGTTCTCTACAGAAAGTGAACGTGTTTTATGTTATGGATATAAGAGCTCTGTAAGGATGTTAAGGCTATACTCCACATTGTCATGTTAATGCACTTTATGGTAGAACCATAATATAATTTAATAGGTTTACATAAAACATTATCATATAGATATTCATTTCTCTCCCCTTATCCTATTTAAAACTTGAATATAGAAATTGTTGCACAGTACATTGTTATTGACCTACTTCTTACTTTTTCTCAGTACAGTTTAAGTCAGCTATTCAACCGGTAACTTTTGGGTAACACTTGTTTATTCAGTTAATTTATTTCAAGAAACATAACATTCACTTGAGACAAACAATAATACCCATATTGGCCTACGTTTTCCTCCCCCTACAAAAAACATTTAACCCTGCATGAAAAATGTGAGCAAACACTTTATTTAGTAATCCTTTTACAATTTGCCATTTTCCTCCTAATAGCTTTCTCAAAAGGAGACTTGTTTAAAACCTGAATGATTTCCGACTGCTTGTGTTTCTTGCACTGTTGGATGTCCTAATATTGTAATGTACCCAAATCCCTGCAATTAACTTGATGAGTGCAATTATTAATGAAATTATTGCCAAAACCACAAACATAGTAGTTAGATAAAACCCGCTTTTCCTGTCAACTGCCTGAATTGTGGAAGTAATGCTTTCTTTGTTGTTCTAATGCAGTTTGTGCTTGAACGAGGCCATATGCAGTGACATATAAATGCCATACACTGTTGCCATGCATTGTTAAGTGTCCGGGATGAAAGTGTGCTTTTATGTGTGATGGCATTAAAATGTGTGTGTTGGAGGGTGTGCACAAGGGGCTGGGAGAAGCATTGCAGTGCATCATTCTGCTCCACTTGCTGTACAGTATCAGTGGAGGCAACAGAGAGAGAGATAGACGAGGGCGGGGGGGTGCTCTGGAGGCAGATATGACAGCAGAAGCACTGCTTTCCATTCACTCACGATCTTAGTGCTAGTCCCAAACACTCTCACTTTGATGTGTTCCAGATAACCCCCCTTTTCTACTCTCATTAAACTTTTCATTGCTTTTTATTGAACTTTTGATTACCTTGCATTTTCAATTTCATATAATTTTTTCATTGAAATTTAATTCGCTGGCGCTGCGATTGGATCTTTCGAGCAGAGGGATAGGTAAGGAGAAGAAAGGGTGCGATTTCCTTGAGGTCCAGACATCTCCACATCAGAAACTCAAAGATGTAATCAACTTGTTTGCGTGTGTGTGTGTGTTTCTATGTGCGTGTGCCTGTAAGCTCTAGTGCCGTTGGTGACATTTCTATCTGCAGAAGTATGAGGACTTGAGGGCTAAAATGGAGACAGGTTTTTTTTTTTAGAGGTCCTCAAAGAGGGGAGAGACTCTGCAGAGACAGATAAGAGTGTAGTTGGTGTACATGTGTGTGTCTATGTATAACAGGGTAGACACGCGCATGAGTGTACGCGTACCCACGGCATGCAAACACACACTCACATGGCAGTAAATGGGGCAGAAGTGAAATGCTTTGAAGCGTTGGGGTAATCCAGCGTAAACAGCAGCGGCAAGACAGACTAGAGCTGGGCTGTTCTACTACTCCCAGCTACAGAAGGGGAGTATGGGCACTTGAGCATGTGTACAGTATGTGTACACACGTGCACAGTAAAGACAAACCTCACAAAATGGCAGAGTTAGAATTAAAAAAGTAAGAAAGGGGTGAGAGAAGAGGAAAGAAAGAATGGATTGTTTTCCTCTTTTATTCGCTTGGCTGAGCTGCGAGAAAGAGCATGTTTTGAAAATGTTTTCATCAGAGAAGCTGGCTTATCTGTCAGTTGTTGTTGGAGTTTGTCTTCCCTGACAGGATGAGTTTGCAGCTAAATCAGGCTTTAAATTTGCAGCATGTCATGTTCTGATCCGCCATCCATAAATAGAGGGCAAATTAGACATTGTCATTGAGCATCACTGTCTCCTCACTGCCCCCTTTATTGTTTTTCTTTCTCTCGCATTCCATTTTTTGTTTCTTTGACTCTCCTCTTTCTGTTTAATTTCTCCCCCTCCCCCCTAGTTTACCCCCTTCTCTGTTTCTCAGTCTACCTTGCAGACTTTACCTCCCTCCATCAATCCACCCTACAGCATGAAAGCCTCTCCACACCACCAACTTCATCATGAATAAATTGCCAATTTAGTATACATGAAACGAGTCCCCAGTTCCCCAAACTAAGTGAGAGAGGAGGAGAGATGAAGTGTGAGAGGGAAAGAGAAGGAGAGAGAGACAGAAGAAAAAAAAGAATTCAATTATTTTTCGTCTCTATTAAGAACCCAAACCTCCTGCCCACTCTCCTCACTTGGCAATTAGTGCTGTAGATAATTAACGAGGAGAGGGCAGCACCACACCACATCCCTAATCACGCACATTTCTATCTGGCAGAGTAAGGGACTGTTGGTATAATTTTGCTTCACATTACTAAGGCTAATTATATAATCGATCACTCCCAGCCTCCTGCCGTATCAAAGGTGTATGGTGAAACGTTTTGATTTTGACCTGTAACTCGAAAGCAGACACTCCTTGAGATTCAGCATGTATTGGTTTAAGGAGGGGCGCATCAACATTTCTTACTGTCTTGATATGACGGGATGAGATCATTGTTGAAAATAAATAAATATTTGTAGCGTTTGTGTGTGTGTGTGTGTGTGTGTGTTTGTGTGTGTGTGTGTGTGTGTCAGTTTGCATAGTCCTAAGCCATGTTCTATGATGTGACATTGCTGACTGGTGCTGACGTTAAGACTTTTCAGGGGAGAGTGGAGGAAAAAGCCTGCATCAGGAGAAAAAGAGCTAGCCCATCAAGGGTGTGTGTGTGTGTCGGAGGATGCAGGGAGTGAAAAAGAGAGACTCTGCAGTCTATCTACAGTGCATGGTTGGGGAAGGTGGGGTCTTTTGATGATCTGAATAGTGATTTTAGCTGACCAGAAACATGCCTAAATGATGTTGGCTTTTCCGTTCACGGTGTTAGCCCGCGGCGTCAACACGAACAAACATCAATGCAAGCAGACCAACAAGGATGCAAATAAATGAACAATGAGCCACAAACAAAAGCCGGTATTATTTTTTTAAGGCACTGAAGGCTGTGACCAAGCAATATGCAACAGAGTATCTATCACACTCCATTCTCTCTCTCTGATACAGCAGCAGAGAGGGCATTTCAGTGAATGGAGATGGATAGCGAGTCATTTGGTTTCAGGCAGCCCTGTTTACAATTCTGCAGACAAAACCGCACAATAGATGAGCTATTATTGATATTGATCATGGCCTCTTATCAGTGCCATTGATTCTGATAAAAAGTGAAATTGAAAACAACAGAATGCAAACCCTTTGAGGAGACCCAAACTTTTGTTAGCAGTGACCCCGATGCACGCTGTGGTCTCGAGCCGTTTAATGGCAGACCTCCTCAAAGGGTTGGGATGCAAATTATTCAATCAACTGCAGCAGCATGGAATTAACATTCCACGTCGAGCGCTGCAATGTGTAATCACACACAAGCTGAAATTGCGAATTACATGCCGAGTATAAAGAATGAAAACAAAACATGTGGGTCATATGGTGTGGTAAAGTAATCAACAATACCAGGAAGCTGAAATACCTGTGTGAAAACCCTGCAGGACCTTTCTCTCTTCTGAAGCTGCAAATTCAAACAATTTACCTGTTAGCGATATAACACCTCTCAGAAACACACACACACACACACACACACACACACACACACACACACACACACACACACACACACACACACACACACACACACACACACACACACACACACACACACACACTCACACACTTGGGTGAATACAGGCAGTGACACCAACTTCATTTAACATTGCACATAATTACTGATATTGTAATTCTCCTCTCTCGCCCCTTATTTTCATTCATTATCCCATGACCATCTTTCTACTATTCCTTTCCTTCTTCCAGATCTTTTTTTATCATTTTATTTTTCCTCTGCTCCCTTTTCCCCTCATTCTCTGCATCTACTGTCAAGTTAATTGATGGCATTAATTACTACGCCACTCGTTCTTGATCGGTCATATTCGATTTCCTAACACAAATTTGCATAATAAGCTGACACATTACTCAATTAGGTATATATAATTGGGCTATTATTGAAAACAAGAGGAATGCTTTTCCTCTTTTATGGAGGACTTTTTTCTACAAGTTCAACCTTTTAACAAGCCATTTGGTCAACAGCAAAGGCAGATTAATCGTTTCACTTACACATGCTCTGGTATGTATTCACTCGACACGTGTTACTGAATAACTTAGAGGGAGCAGAGGAACTGTTTAGTGAAGCCACTGAGCCATAGATGAGAAAAAAACAAATAAGTGATTCTATAAGAGGTGGCAGCATCTGTCAATCTGGCTCCTAAACCCCGCCTATCACTGTTAACCTCAGCAGACGATCAAGAAACAGTCCGCCATCCAGTCAGTTAGTCAATTAGCCAGCCGGGCCAGCCATTCCCCAATGATTTATCTCACTGTAATTGATTGCCTACATGAAACAAAGTACAGAACACAATTCTTTCCTCGTCGACCAGAGATGTAAAAGTCATCTTTTGCATACTCAGGATTGAGTTTCCATTAATGTAATCCAGAAGTAAGCACTCAAGCCCGCTAGTCGACAGTATCTTCATAGCCATAGCTCAAAGGTCTGAAGTTCTTTAAACAATGAGCTATGAAATAAAGTGTGTCCCAAGCCTGTTTTTATCTAAAGTACTGTATGTTTTAATAAGAATATCTCCCAGGGCAAAACAGAGGTTTATTAAATTTCATTCTCTATCTGAGTTGCCAAATACTATAAGTTGCCTTCTATTACCTATAATGTTGAGCAAAACGTGTTATTAAGACCCCTAGAAGAGGATAAAATAATCTCTAAAAGCAGCTATTATTATCTGGAAATGTACATTTCAAACCCCTGAAGATTGATATAAGACAATACCACTAACCACTGACGCTATTTATCTAGGTTTTTGTTCCCTTTTCTGTCCTTCATCCCTCATTCACTTGGTATTCTTTCCTTAACCCTGCATTCTTCTCCATATCAGTGTCTGCAAGAAAATCATTCATCTCACTCAACCCTTCACAATACATTAACCTTCAAACGGAGGGTTTCTTGGAGCAGTACCTTGGTGAGGCTGCGGGCTGCGCTGTCCTTGCCCCCGGGGGTGAGGTTCCTGAGCTGTACGTCCAGCAGCTCCACCAGTTGGGCCATGGCCCGCACGGTGGATGGCACATCGCCAGGACGCAGAAGACCTTTGGTCTGCTCTGCCAGCTCTCTGGCCACGATTGCTGCTGTCTCGCCGGAACGGAGCTGTGAGCCAAACATTGTGATGGGGCGGGGAGTGGAGAAAAGTCAAAGATTTCGACAGATGGATGAAAGTAAAAAAGAAAAGAAAAGTAAGTCAGATGAGGTGAGAAGGGAAGGGAAAGATGGGAGCAAAGTTAGTGAGAGTGTGAAGAGGAGGAAGGTGTACCAAGGGTACAGAGAAAGAAAGTTAAAATGAAAAGAGGAGAGATGAAGCGCAGCGAGGTGAAGGAAAGAAGGAGTGAGGGAAGTACATTTAGATGAATGGGGAAGATGAGAAGAAGAAAGGGGTGGGGGTGCAATAGGGCAAGAGAAGGTCAGTGTTGTTTCCAGCAACTGATAACTGTTAAAAAAATATTTAAGAATAATTCAGAGACATTTCCCATATTTAGCACTTCTGCTGAAATGCTGATTTCACAGAGAGTATTTCTCCTTGTTTTGTCCTATAAAGAAAACCCTCATAGCAGAGGTGTCCACACTTTTTTCACCGAGGGCCACATACAGAACAATATGCGAAGGGCTGGGCCACTCACTAGGGGTGAGGTATAAAGACTCATAAATTCAGTTATAAGTCAGCAATGATACTTGAAAATGCCTTAAGAAAAAAACAGCCTACTTCACAGCTCTCCATAGGGCTTCATTTATTTTGTTACAAAAAGTGTTCAGCTCATCCCTTAAAACAGAAGCCTCAGATTGCTCATAATACGGGGAAACATGGCTTTTTTCTTATAAACCTTTTAATTTAAATGGGGCAAAGCCTGCGAGCTAGTACAGACAGTCAACTCGAGCATTTATGCTGCATTCATATATAACGCCTCTTGCCACTCTACAACCAACCAAACGGAGTCTCCTTAATTGCCGCTCTATTTAACCTGCCTCTCTCTATGCATTGCTTGCTGCTGCTATTGCTGCAGCTACTTCCACGTCGCTGCTTGCCTGCCCCACCACCACCCCAGCTTCCACCTGTAGGCTCGGGGTTAGTTATTTAATCATCACTCATCGTGCTATGTATATCTGTGGAGTGATGAGGCCCGAGCCTAGACGCCAAACTCAACTATAATGCTACTTCTAATAAACATGTTAAAGAACACGTGAGTTGTCTGACTGAACTGAATTTATTTGATAAGTGGGCTTGTTAAAACATGAATACTACTGTGCAATATATTTGTACATATATATATATTTAGGAAGTACAATATAAGACAAGCCCAAGTTTCATTTGTGGGTCATATTCCATTATACTTTTTGAATTTGCTGAGGGCCCTGCCTTATAGACTTGTGGCCCATTTGAGAACATCTACAAGCATCTCGAAGAACAAAGTAATGTTCTCCCATGCAAAAGGAATGCTTTCTATGTAAATTAACCTATTACGATGCATGATAGCCTATTATGATGAAAGCACAGTGTGAATCTCCATACCCCTACAGCTAAATGAACGCTCTTAGATCTCAAAAACAAGTCAGGGTTAACAGCTGAAGATGGAAACATGGCTGCAACCTTCCCCTGTAGTCAGTGTGTCTTCATGTGTGAGAAATTGCTCAAGGACCATATCCATAACATATAACCTTAGGAGGGCTCGGTGGGAGCTATTGGGGCCAGCAGCGCGGGCTGACTTACTTTCTGCATAATGTGGTTGACCCAGGGCGACGTGCAGTTGCTGAGGTCAGGCCCTTTGGGATCCCAGTAGCCCAAATGGGCCATGCACACGTACGTGGCCACGCCTGTAAAACAAGCAAAAACAAACAGGGTAAGACAGAGCTGACATTCACCAGGAGACACGAAGATTCTTGAGATGCTTTGGGTTCACTAAAGCAGTGTGTATCTGCAGGGTGTGTGTGTGTCTGTGTGTGGATGGATGCAAGGAGGATTGAAGAATCACCATTGTCATGTTGGCTAATAGATTGAAATAGGAGAACTTCTTCTACGGAAGTGTTTGTGTGTTGTGAGAAACTTCTCTGCTGAAATACATGTTCAATTGTATATGTTGTAATGTATACGTCTTACTTTTAAGACAGCCCATATTCCACCTTTAGACCCATTTCATCTAAATGCTCTCAAGTACTCTGTCTCTGCCAAAACCAATACAATGCAGAAATGGGTGATCAAGGATTGACCATTGCTGTAGAAAATGTTTTTCCTCCCTGTCAGATATTACCTCTTGTTGGTGTGTCCATTGCATACAACCATTTGTCTATTCATTTTCATTTCAAATATAAGATCGACAGATTACTTTCAATGAACACAATTGAATGATTGTTATAAGTTATGTTTTTTGTTAACACTTTGATCCCATTTTGTCGTCTTTAAATGTGGTCTTACATTTGTGTTGACTTGACTACATTTGTTTATTGGAGGTAGTAGCTTGTTACTTTACAGGGTAAGGTTTCACGTGCAAGCACACATGCAGCTCATAAAGTGTGATGCTCTCTATGAATAACAGGCCAGCAGAATGTGGAGTATATAGACCAGCTACAGCATTTATATACTTTTTTACAGGTTGAGACTAAGATCATAAAAGATGCTGTTCTGCTGCTTTGACTTTTCTAATGGTGGTTATGCTGTTACTTAGGAAAAGGATACAAATATGTTTCCACCTTTGCAAATGAAACATGTTTACACTCATAGGAAGAGTTTGCAAAGAAGACAATGGACAAACCTTTAGGACATACTCCTGCCAACCATCTACTAACATCCTAACATGTTAATTCAGCTATACATCCTACTCTCTGCCTTGCAGCCTCTTACCCAGGGTTCCTACAGGGCAGGGCTGCTTGGCTTTCTGGCCTTGCTGCGTCCGGGGCCATGATATCTCGGCTGTCAGCCTTGGACTGCAGAAGTCTTGTGGAGGCAGGGGAGCAGGCTGAGGGGCCGCTGGGGGGACCTGCGCCGGGGGAGAGCGCCCTCCTTTCTGGTTGGTGTCGGGAATCTGGTTGGTGTCGGATGCTGAACCACCGGCGGGAACCGGGATTGGCTGACGAACCGTGGTGGTGGTCCTCCAGCGCTGGCCAGGGGAGATGGTGAGGAGAGGCCGGGGGGTGGTGAAGTAGGGAGGAGAACGAGTGGTGGTGGTGCGGCTGGTTGATGAAGAGGAGGAACCTCCGCCTACAACTGGACCCCCTCCGCCTCCGCCTCCTCCTCCTCCTCCTCGGTTTGGAGGCATAATGGGAGGTGGGCGATAGTCTGAAGAGAAAGAGAGAGAGTTTAAACTAACATGACATCACCTTGGCTATTGAACAAAGAGCCAGGACCCAATATGTATTGTGCAGATTTGTAGGTCCCAACACAACTGGAGTCTGGATGTTTTTATGAGCACCTTGTGCGAGGACATGATTTCAAAATGTATTAGATGCTAAAGTAAAAACAACCGAGTTAAAAGAACTGTGATCAAGCAAACTATCTGTGTCAGCTCAACATGTTGTGATTAGTGCCCTGCAAGCGTAAATAGTATTAAAATAACTGACACAAACACATTTGCAGGCACTCATTTAGACAGCACTAAATAGCTGTGACAGGGAGTAGCTCGTGTTTCTGATGACTTCCCTATGTTAGTGTTTCATTCCTCATCATTGTCGCAATATGCCAGATTTCTGTGGGGTCTTTTTTCTTACTTCCAAGTTCAGAATGTATTTTCAAAAAACAATTTGTGTGCAAACTGGATATGACATATTGTATGAATGCAAAACTAACAATTGGTTTGTCCTGAAAATGTGTGCAAGGTTACCAGTGTTTCCTATGGGACTGGTTTTTTAACGTTTTCATGCATGATTAATAACACAATGACATCACGCAGGGCAGAAAGGTCACTTAGATGCATATGACACACTCTTTTATTGTCAATATTTCATTGTAAAAATACTAAATTATTCAGACTGACCCGGTTCAGGGGACAGAAATAAAGAATAGATGGATTAGGGGGCCATGAAGAGAGGAATAGAGCATGTGCAGTGTTAACGTCCTCTTGTTAAAATACTTCACCAGGGTATCTCACTTCATCTGCTTCCCTCCTGTGGCTTTCAACTGCACATGCTACAAATCAATATTGAAGGAATCGAAAGTTGAGTAGAGGGAAATAATTATTTAAAGCTTTCTGTCACTTTCCCTTTGAATCATTTTTTTCGGTCTCCAATCATTTGGAAGTCATTATGTGTAATATTGAATTCAGTTGGGGCCCATTTTAATAGCCACTTTTTTGCTTGGAAACATTCTTTAACAAAGCAGGGAATAGCTTTGTCCCTCACTGTGAACACTTTAATTATCCAGCTGAGATTGCTTTAAATTATGTTAGGATAAACGATCTCCAAGAATATTTTGGGGAATTTGTTATCAAAGAAGTACATACATCCTGTGTATGTCCGAACCTGCAGAGCTTCCACATCAAGTGAATATTATAATAACCCTACATTTTATTTTAGACTTTATTTTTGACTTCGTATTCCTATTTAAAAACCCATAACATGTGGATTGCCTGAAGTACGGATACAGGCAACAAGCAAACAGAAAAACAGACAGACGCCCTAGATCACAAAGCAGCTTAAAGCTGAATTGTCACAGTGTCATGTAATGTCACCTTGACAAGATACATTTTGGATTTATAGAATGGACATATTTTCTACACACTGTAAGAACAGGGACGACTGAACCTGGTTGAACTCTCCTAAAAATATTTTCCCCACCATCTCCATGCCGACCAGAAAATATCAACAAGATTTATTTTTATTCTGAAAAGTGTGAAGTATACCAACATCATGCTACATGATTTCTGGGTGATGGGGTCCTCTGGGTGTTCAAGCTATCATTTGCTGCCAGGTGGGGTAGCGAAAGTGTGAAGTTGCCTTGCGTGACTTTCCTCAAGTCTGCCATGATGTTAACATTCTTGATTATATGATTTTCTGCACAAATGGAAAGCACAGGCGCTTGTGTTTCTCTGTCTAAGGGGTTGGTGTGCCTAAGGCCATAATATGTACTACATGCGGGTCCCTGACATTGAAGGGTTATAGAATTTGTCGTCTCAATGAGGCCGTGTGATTTGCACAGGAAAGGACTGTGATACTACAGGCTGTATTTGTTACTGCTATGTTGTTGTTTTCTTAGTCTACTGCATATTGACTGCCTAATTTGGGGATGTGCTGGGCACAAAATTAGTTGACTGCAGTGTTTTTGGAAAACGTTCTCATTTTGTGATGCTTTTTTGTTCGTTTGGGGATGAAAATAATGTGTCAATGTGTGGAGAATTAAGACGTGTGGGTTTTAGTAAAGAGTGGCTGTGTTTATATTATTTACTGTGAGCCGAAGTCGATTTTGCAGTTTAATCAAAGCGCAGTACCTCTCTCTGTTTCCCTCTGTCTCTCTCTGTCTCCCTCTCCCTGCCTGTCTGTCTGTCTGATTGACTGACAGCCATGAAACATCCCGCTCCTCCTGTACGTTCTGTTCTCTTCCTCCACAACTCAATGGAGTGTTTCCGTACCTAAACTGTGCTGCTCCTCATTCCTGAATCACTGCCGCCCTGCTTCATGCATTCTCCACGGAACATTGCCATCAATCATGCGTAGCGGCAGTGGCCTAGGGACTAGCTGTCAATCTGTGTGTGTGTACACTTATGAAGCGGAGAGTGAGTCGGTGTGTGTGTGTGTGTGTGTGTGTGTGTGTGTGTGTGTGTGTGTGTGTGTGTGTGTGTGTGTGTGTGTGTGTGTGTGTGTATCTGCACTCAAACGGGAAGCTCCATTAGGGCCTCTGCCACAACAATAGAAGAGTAATGGTGTGTGTGTGTGTGTGTGTGTGTGTGTGTGTGTGTGTGTGTGTGTGTGTTGTGTGTGTGTGTGTGTGTGTGTGTGTGTGTGTGTGTGTGTGTGTGTGTGTGTGTGTGTGTGTGTGTGTGTGTGTGTGTGTGTGTGTGTGTGTGTGTGTGTGTGAGGTTGATGTCTGCTGTCATTTACAGTAAATACAGAGCAGGAGACACAGGGGCGGGCAGCTTGAGGTGAGGTAACAAATGCAAGCATCACAGGCATCGGGCCACACCACCTCACACACCATGAAGCTCCATCCCTTCTCCTTCCTCCGCTGTCTCCTAGACATTTACCGTCTGATTGGATGACTCACACATACATTTATTTCGCCTTTTTGCCACACTTTTATTCAACCCATTTTAATTTCTAGATTTCTCAGCACTCTCTTTCAAGTGTGCTCGCCCGTGTCTTTACTCTGTCCTCCTTGCTTGTTATTTTCACGGCATTAAGATGGGTTGGGGGGAGGTCTTGCAATGTGATGAATTCATCACTGGCATGACTGAAGATGCTGTGGATGCTGTAGGGAACTACCGGAATATGACATAACTGCCTTATGAAACATTTATAGAGAAAAAAGGCTAGAGGTTGTACTCATGGGGACTGATGTATCTCACCGCGTTTAAGCTTAGGAAGCCTTGACTAAATGCGCCGTGACAACTTCAGGATGTCAGCTAACCTAAACGTTGTGCGCTTCGTTGGGGCAGATGTCAAAAGAACAAGCATGTGACAGAACCAAAATACAGTTACAAATTCAGTTAAGATGTGTTCCTATAAATGGCGGATCTGCCCATGCCTGACACATTTTGACAGTAGAAAAGCTCAGTTATGATAATACACTGCCTCTGCATTTCATTTCAGGTTACCCTGCGCTAAAGGATGAATCCTCTTGCAGCATTAACTATTATGTTAAGCACTGGGCAAGCAATATTACGTAGGTCTATGCAAAATAGATTAAGCATTATTATACACAGATGACATTTAGGTGATTTGATGCTGGAAATGCAATCATTGAATAAATGACTTTAAGTATATTAACCATCTTTTTAAATGTTTTAATAAAGGGATTCTGTTTTGGAGGTTTAACTGTGTGTACATGTAAGATCAGATAATGTTTTATTAACTAAATAATAAATAAAAAAACATTTCTTAAACTGTGGTCAACAAAGTATTTACATTTTTTTTGGAAGAACTCATTTTTAACAGTAATCCTGACAAATAAAACACTTTATGGACTTGCTAAGTTAGGAGTGTGATACAACTGAATGGACTTTAATGGTTATGATTAATGGACACTGTGTTGAGATTGATTTGTCCTCGGCCATTTACAAGGTCAAGAGTCAGCCTTCTGTTTTTTTATTTTTTGCTGCCATGGAATCAAGTCCTTTTTCAAAAGTGCTCAGTCAAAAAAAGCCAGTTTGAACTTCTACTCTTCCATAATGAATGGCCAACTCCATATGGTGGGGTAAATTGTTTGGTGCAGATTGAAAGCTCTGGAATAATTGGAGAGATATTTTATTCTGGTCTATGTGCTATTCTGTTTGTTTTCCTGACCTGTAGTAAGCCCAGGGGAAGGTGAGACAATGGCAGGCTGGCTGTACAATTGTTCCTGGAGTTGTCTATCTGTCACCACACTGGAGGGGCCATAGAGATGCTGTCAGTCACCCTGGGATGCTGTGGCACATGATCATCTGACATGCAGACAGATGTGTGCATGTGTGTTTTTGTGTGACTGTGTGTGGCGATGTTTTTCTGTGTGGGTGCGACTGCCTGTCTCTGCCTCTGCGTTGGTGCCGAGAATGCTCTTGTTGACTTCTCACTCGGTAAACAGAGGGATCGTGAATCCACAACACAAAAGGTAGACGGCAGAGAGGAGAGGGAAAAATGAACTTCCTCTGGCAAGTTTCCCACAACATCAGAGAAGTGGCAGACGGCGTGTGAGAGAGGGGGGGGGATGCTGAAGCTAAGAGAAAAGGGATTTAAATTAAGACAGAAGTTTCAGAGAACTGAGAAGTGTCTATAACACTCATATGGGCTTCTTAATATGCAAGATGATTAGTTTCTTAGAGTTTCCTTCAAAGTTACTGCCTCCACAAACACACCATAATCTGACTGAAGGGCACAAAGCTTTCTAGGCAGTGGTAGAAGCACAGACATTGAATAAGGCTGCGTACTGCGATAACTCACTGCCCCTATGGCTGAAGAGCACACACACAGACGTACACACACTCCCCTGTACACTTAACTTTTCACTGAGTTGTACGCGAAGCAACACACACAAATGCATGCAGATACACACTTGAGCAGAAATGTGCTATACACACACTCGTACGCACACAGAGCTTGCGGCGGGTGGCTCGAGCCCCCTGATAAGACAGAATGGAGCACTTCAAAGCAGCGATACTTGGAGATAGAAAACAACCTCAACTAATAGAGCCTCCCTCAAAATGGCTGCCAGGCACCACCACGTTCCACAGCTAATGCTTCCACATACAGACACATCCCTGCTCAGCCCTGTTGGATTACCAGTTGCCTAATCATGTCTTCCCTCCGCTGAGGTCAGAGACACCTGAAGCAAATTTGCCAATTACATGCTTTTGACTTAATCAGGGGAAGTTCCCTTGTTCAAAGCAAAAAGCTAAGGGTTCAGGACATTTTCTTCTGTTTTTTTTTGTTTAATAATGGAGGCTATCATCAGCATATTCCTATAAATTCCAGACTCTCCTCACCATTGATACACATATATTGAATTTATTTCCATTTTGTAAGGACAACGGGTATGAATATAGGCGTTGAGCTCAGTCCTACTGCGTTAGAATGAGGGCTGTAGCCTCCAGCAAATGACCCTGTGGCTATTTAAGATTTTTGCTCCATATAATTGATCAGCCTGGTTCATGATTTGAACATTTAAGATTGTATCCACTTTAATCCCCACCTTGTACTATTTTTATAATTTAAAAAATGAAATCCAAGTAGAGCCATGATGACAGGCTCTGCTCTCTGCTCTCTCCTGTATTTACTTCCCATGGGGCTGTGGGTTCCCCTTCCACCCTGTCGTCCTGGCTCGGCCTGCTTCATTTGGCATGTGATTTTTGGCAGAAGAAAAGTGTTGCGGGGCCAAATGCACGCAGAGGGCCTGGCTGGGGCAATGCAATCGATAAGGACACACTGCAGGCAAGGAACAGGTGCACAAGATTCTCTGAAACAGGGTTCACTCTGCTCAGACGGCTGTGTCGTAACCCATTTGGGAATGAAGGGGAAAAGCAGGGAGAGAGGAGACAGAGGGGAAAAGACAAAGAAGGGAGAGGGGGGGAAGTGAAGGAGGGAGTGTAGAATAAGGTGTGAAACTGTGAAAGCACTAGTATGTTGTCATACCTTGCTAGCATACTGGTGTACAAGATTGTGTTCTTCTTTAAAGGTTTGTTTTATTTTGGAAATTAGATCCAGTATTAAATCTTCAGATTCTAGGATTAACCACTTCCGGGTAGTTTTTTTACATGTTCCTTTTTTGGAATACCATACTATACTACTCTGACCTAACATTTTGTATTAAAAGCTTTATACTTCATTTAAGATAATAAATAAACCTTCCTTTATTTTGACACCATCTCAGGTGGCATGAACAGTTACTTTAAGGACAATACGCACACATAAATACACAACTGTGTGTCTCAAGCCAGAAATGTGCCGAGGGTTGAACTAATCAGTGATCTGGTGAAAGAGGGTCTCCACTTGAGCCATTAACTCTTGTTATTCTCTCCACTTCAGCTTGTTTCCAACATTTCCTGCACTGCTGCTTAGCCATGTCGCTTGATTGCAATCTGGTGCCAAGGAAGGCAAAAAAGGGAGAGGAGTGGAGAGGTTGGGGTTGGGGAGGGTGGTGTAAATAAGTGAAGAGGGGTGAAGACAATAGAAACGCCATGCTTGACTTCCTTAGGAAATGGAACTCTGTGATTCCAGCCATTAAGAGTTCAAAGGTGAACCTTTACATTTCCGTAAACTGACAAGTGGCAAATAGAGGTCATCTCTTTATAACTCTGTATTTAGATTAGAATAGGATGCCAGCGTTTGATTACTCTCTAATTAAGATTGAGGATATCACTTTAGACACTTTAAGTATTTGACTGGCGTAAGCAATGAGCTAGATTAATTGAGTTTTTATTTGTAGTTAAATAGATGTCTGAGTTACATTTTTGACTTTTTCAAAACTGTCAACAGTAATATAATGCTCCAAATTGCAATCACCCTCTAAAATAAGGTCAGATGAAAATATTGTTTTAATTAAAATTAGTGATAGTAAGCTATCCAACTGTCATGTTTGAGTTATTTTTTCAATACTGTTGTTTTGTAGGGCATAATTGGGAGGTTGAGCTGTACAGTGGGAGGGGTTATTGTGGGTGACTTTCAGCGATAGAACTTAAGCAACACGCCCTTTCGAAGTTGTTTGGATAACGCTGTAGTACTTATCAAAAACAATGATGTTAACAAGTTGTAAAACCGATTTTGTCACTTTCTGATACATTTATTTTACATAGTCTTTTAAAAATACCTTCAGGGTTGTTCAGGAAACTTTTCATAGTTATGTACCTTTCCACTTGTGCCAAAGTGTAAAGGTGCTGGTTTACGATACAATATGCAATCAGATTGTCTCAATGGATCATAAGAGCTTAAGTAGATCATCACTTAAATTCTAGGAGCAGGACATATATAGTAAGAACTGGGGCAGCAGAATAACATACGGAGAAAGATACAAGATGGAAAAGGCAGCATGCGCCATTGGAAATTTGTTTAGTTTTATCCCTGTTTGGCCGTTTCTTGCCGAAGATGCAGATAACATGAATAATTGTGCGACTTTGTTGGGAAAACTTTCTAAAGTGTGGAAAGGCAGACTGGAGGTGATAAATTATTCAAATCTTTCATCGGAGCCATGCCGCTTGCGTAGGGCAAGCCTCTATAATATGCATGTAAGAAGACATGATGAAACAATTCTATAAACAGTAGAGAGTGAGAGAGTGTTTGGGGAGTGTGGGGCGTGAGGAAAGGGTGATGCAGAGACAAGCGACTTTGACTATGACTACACAGCAATCACGCAATAGGCCTATAATATATACATCTGAAGACATTACATGAAAAAAATTTGTGCGATGTTGGAAAGGGTTGGGCGCAGAAAAGGAGGGCTGATTAGGTAGGAGATAAGGAAGACGGAGAAAAAATAAAGTGGAAAACACACAGTTAAAGACAGATGTACGGAAAGGGGAATTTTGAGATTCCTGCCATTGTGAGTGTATGAGTTTGTGTGAGGGATGGGAAAAGAAAGAAAGAATAGGTATTTAAAAGACGGGGGGATAAATAATGGGTATTCAAAAGAAAGGCGAGAAAGAATGGTTGTATAAAAAAGATAAAAAGTAAGTACAAACGGACACCGGAGACAATAAATGCAGAGAGGCAGCCGGCTTTCTTCTCAAGTGCCAAGGGAGAAAAATATATGCATTTCAAAAAGAACATTTTCTGCTTCATGGTGTGATGGAATTCATGGGAGTAAACCTGTATAGTTTCGGTTGACCTAGGGTAAACTACACTGAAGATCTTTTATTTATTTTCCTGGAATGTTTAAAATCTCGCTTAAAGCCAACCGTATGTGTTATAGAGGGCTGGGCTAGACTTTCAATACAGGGGTCAATTTGATTGAGTACCTTTATACTTTGAAGCAAATATAAACCTTTTTTCAAGACTTTCTTTTACAAAAGCCCCTTTTTTCAAACTCAGCAGTTTACATTGTGTTTTAGCACAAGCCCCAACACTGAACACACCTAACATTAATGTTACATATTGTAAAATGAATGATTTAAATGAAGATATAACTGATTATAATTGCAATTATACAAATTGCCAAGTACAAACAGAGCAAATGCTTCAGAATGACCTCTTTTGAAGCGTCCAGTTAGCTGCCTTTGTTCGCCAGTTGGGCCGACAGAACACAGTAATTGGTGCTCCTGCGTTGTACCCCAATTGCACTCAGTCCTCAGTGGCCTACTTTAGCCTATTTCCTGTCTCATTTTATATCTTTAAGGAAGTCCATATGAGCCGAAACAAAAACAGTGTAAGCATTACGCTACATTGGTTATAAGTGGAAACCCTCAGAATGGCCCCTTTCCTTTGCCTGTTTCCTGAATTAAGTAAGGAAAAAAACACCAGGGCTGAAACATGGAAGGTTGACCCTACAGTATATGCACACTATATATTGAAAATCATGGACAAATCTAGAATGAATGAAGAGCAAAATATAGCGTCTGCTCTGCATACAATAACAAAATCAAACTCGAATGAATCGACTTAGCTGCCTAGTTTTCTGAAGAATGAGTAAATCATGCAGTTAAGGTAGTTAATTTATTCCTTGTCTTTATTGAGTGAGGGAGCAGAGCGAGGAGGGGAGTAAAGGAGCGGGGAGGAATTGATTGTATGTATTTATCTCCCGCTGGTCAGCAGTCTGGCTTGTTGCTGTGCACTGGAGGTCATTCTCCACATTGAATCCTCATTGATCTCCTCTTTAGAGCCTCCTGAGACACCCAGAGCTCCATTATGAGAGTGATCAGACTCTCTAGCATGCACCAATAAACACGTATGCACACTCATGAATAGAGAAACACAAACTCATAGCCTAAGTACATTAACGCGTAAGAACACAGGCCTGCACATCATTATGCACGCATAAACACACACACACTTTTACAGCCAGGCCTCCCTTCACACACGCACACTAATCGGTAGAAACCAAGTTTCGCGCTGCCTCTCTATAATTCCTTGTACTGCGCCTCCTAACTGCGTGTAAGAGCATGCATTAATTCAGACATCATTTAATAAGACACGCCAGCCAGACTGCCTTGACCACTCCATAGAAAGGTGCTGAAAGGCAATTACACTGGCAAATAGCCCTTCAGGCTCCAGGGGCCTAAGCCCTTCCATCCAGAGGAAGGAGGGAGGGGTGGGTGGGCTCTAACCTCTCACCAGAATTGAAAACAGAGTCACTTTGGGTTACACAGTATTCCTTTCAGACGGACGCAGCGATACTAGCAGTGGTTGATCTACAGTAAATGAGCCGACCTTCAAATTGGATTCATGACCTCTCCGACCTGGGCTGAAAATGGGTCAGACCCTGTACATCTCGGATAAATAGGCATATCTATCAATTTCATGAGTTTTTCACCAAACTCACCTTCAAACCGCACTTGCACAGATTTACTGATTCACATATGACCGTCCCAGGGTGGTGCTCAAAGGATTTGAAAGCTACACTTTAGGCAGGAATGATTGATTTTTGTTTGGCCTCTTGGCAGTGTAAACACAACATTGACACAACACCTCATGAAATCACTGCAGGAAACACTCACCTTTTAGCTCTGTTTTGGTCTCTATCAACCCCTTAGGGAAATGTTTGCAGCCAAACCATCTTCTATGTTTAACAGCTTGTCACTTACATTTGACATTTGGTTATCAAAGCATTTTGTTAAAAACAGATGACTGCTATTGTTGTATTTTGTTTAAGTATTAATATGTATTCAACTACATTTGCAAATTGTGGTATGCCTAGCTGTGACAACCAGGGATGAACCTTTGACTCAAAAGAGGTCAACAGTCAATACATATGTGAAACTTCAAGCACAGGTTTAAGTTTCTTTAGAATGTCATTATAAATGGATGAACTGAAAGTGGCACTGTTCCTCCTTCCTCCACACACTCCTGGCTTCATTCTTGGGGAAGGCCTTATGATTTGTTATGCAGCGGGGGAAACTAAAGAGAAGGCTGACAAGTGATACTGTACAGTAAAAGGCAAAATAACATAATACAGTATATAAGGCTCATAACTTTAGAGATATTCCGCTAAGGTGCAGATAAAAGAAACCATTGTGAATTATTCTTTATCTGACAAAAGTAGAAACATTTACACAAATGGCAACTAGCTCTCAGAGTGTTCTCAAGTTTGGTTTTAGTTTAGTTTATTTTGTATTTTATCTTTTAATTCTAAAAACTTGCAGACACAAGGGGTGGAGTAGTGGGAGACAATCATAATTGAGAACACAGATGGTGCTTTTCCTTTTTCTTCCTTTTGTAAGTCTTTTCTCAAAATTAATTATTAGAGAAAGATTAGTGGCTGTAACCATTCCTTATGCCACAACAGAAAGTAATTCATCATCATGGATATTAAAAGGAATGAATATTAAAAGCATTGCAAACATGCCAAGGTATTTCATGTGAAGATTTAGCAAATCACATCACAGCCTGTCTAATGAATATTGTTGGGAAAAGTGCTTAGACCGACTTCTTTGTTCTTGGTATTATGCATGGTACTAAGTTGAAAAAATACATTAAGAACGGAAGAATGAGAAGTCAGAGTTGGAGAGAGAAGAATTGGGTGTAAAGTGGGACCTACCATTGTTGCCGAAGTCCAGCGAGTACTTGACCACGTGGTAGTTATTCCACACGTACAGCAGGTTGTCTCTCGGGTTGTAATCCACTGCGGCGATGTACTGGTAGGAATTGGGGAATGGTATGTTGACCGTCATCTCCTTGCTCTTATCAGTGTTGTACATGTAGTCGATTTTGTTTCCAGTCCCTTCATTGTCGTCATCTTCGTAGACCGTTTTGACCACGTACAGGACTCCGCAGATCATGAACGCATTGGAGGCGGAGCGTTTGTCATACGTTGAGTCCCAGGAACCTTCGATACGCAGGGTGTAGGGGTTGAGCTGGCTCACCACGATTCGCCCGTTGTTCTGCTCTGTTGCATAGATCACCCACAGCCCGTTCTCGTCCACTGCTAGGTCAATGTCCGACTTTCCCCCCCAGCGGTATGGTGAGGTGTCGTGGTAGTTGGCATTGGCAATGATGGCCTCACCACTCTTGATGCGAGTGCGCAGGTCAAACTTTACAATGTTGCGTGTGCGCTCCTTGTTGAAGAACAGAGCACCGTCATAGACTACAAAACCAGTCCCGTCCACACGGTGTGGGAGTTTGTAGGTGGTGGTGGGACGTCCTGCTATGAAGTCCTCCTTTGACGAGTACTCTGTCAGTGTGTCAGTGCGGTATGGGGTCCAGGGCATGTAGTAGATCTTGTCTGAGGCCTGCAGTGGGTCTTTGCACCACGCACCGGACTGGTGATCTGATTCGAAGAGATGTTCACTCTGGTACACTCCTCGCAGAATGCCAGGGCAGAGAAATACTGAGGAAAGAATGATAGCAATTTCAACTCTGTAAAATGTCAACTATTCCGTCTAGTTTTTATGACAGTGTTTGTGAAATGTTTGCCTCTTTTCATAAATGTTAAATAGTGCTGTAACTCAACCTTAACCACAACTGACTGACGATGACATGATAGGATGTGTTGTGATTAGATTTTTTCGTCACTGTCATTCTCAAGAACAGCAACAGCATGTCTCCTATTCAACAGATAATACCCTGCTCTCACAACTACAAGAAGAGGAGAAAATAGCACATTTTGTTCTACCACCAGCCCTCCCAACCCCCACCCCCTTTCCTGCTATTCCCACTTCTTCCTCCCTCCCCGGCTCCTCATTAGTCTCATAGCTCTTTCTTCCTTTCCCTCCCTTTCTATCTTTGTCATGAACGCCCAACTGTAGAGCAGAACACGTCTTTTATCGCCTGCTGTTTCTCCAATTGTTACAATAATTCATTCCCCACTCTGTGCTTAGTATTCCCATCTTTGAATTCTGGGGTCATGTTTTATGAGTGATGTGGGAGATGTGGGAGATGTAGTAAATTCTGGGAAGCCAGTGCGACCGGAGTCTTAGGGACCTTTGTAATTTAACTGGAATGTTGTCACATACACATACATGGCAGATACTCTCACAGACGGGCCAGATGTGCCCTGTGGTTTTCCCATTCTTCCAAATAACAATCTCAGATCCCACAGAAAGGGCTGGGAATATTGATTGGATTTCCATTGGCTGTTCAAAGCACTGGCACAATTTTCATATCACGGGGAAGCATTTGAAATATTAAATGTCAATGTAATTTTCTGTATATTGGTTGCTCATAAAAACATGCTCTCCCCATGGAGAGCTTGCTAAGTGACATTTTCTACGTGCTAGCATGAAATAATATGGGTCTAGAGAGTGTCTAATGAGAACCAGTGTTTCTGAATTGCCTCTATACACTGAGATCAAGCTGTCTTAAAATAGCAGCAGTGACTTTGAAAGAGATGTCGCTCTGCCGTTAGCTACAAAACGTTTCAGGCACCGACATCAAAAAGTGACACCCAACCCCTCATTTTGAGTGCATGTGTGAATGTGGGAGTGCTTGCTTTACAGACTTACCTTTTTGTTCAACTTCTGCATGAGCCACAGGGAAAAGAGTTGAAGAAAAGAGAAAGTGGGAGGGAAATAGGGGACAGAGACAAGAGACAAAAATAGATTAATGATGCAATAATAAGGAAATCATGATAATACAATCTCAGATCTTCATAACCATTCTCATATTTCATCCTAACCTTGTGAGAGTGCCAGGATGCTCTCCATGTGTGATTGGTAATAACATTACGTAAGCGTCTGAAGAGACCACACTGCAATGGGGAAGCTATCTGACAGTAATGCATCTTGCATATGCCTCCCACACACACACACACACACACACACACCACTATGGGGAAACAGACACACATGCCATGAAGGCACAGAGAAAGGAAGAGGGATACGGCAGAGCCAAACTCACACAGATTTATACATGGTACTTAATGCAGGACAAAATACAGGGATGCAAAACGACCTGAGATAATAAGCTCTTTAATGTATGCTTATAGCAACAGAGCAATGAAACCCAGAACATTGATTTGATAACTAGGTTTGCATTTCAGTGGACCTGCCAAAACTGCCACTGACGCACAGTAACGCTTATTTGTATGTCACCTACTCTGTGCCACTCTGTGTTTGAGTGTACAATCATCTGTGTGTGGAAATGTGAGTATACTGAATGCAGCGGTTTGCTTCTATCCATACACCAATTCCCTGTCTACTATTTTCAAAGTGTTATCCTTAGAGCTTCGAACGGAGGATGGTTCATTTCGCCCTGCAATGAAATGTGCACACTTGCTCGAAGCCTCTTAAACATATGAATTCCATTCCACCTTGCTCTCAGGGGGACTGAGTGGAATGTGAACATGGCAGAAACCTAATCCTGGAGGCAGTGCCCTTGTGTCTTTCGAGACTTTAGAGACCTGCCGAATGGAACTGGTCCCAGGAGAGGAGAGGAGAGGAGAGGAGAGGAGAGGAGAAGAGAGGAGAGGAGAGGAGCATAGTCTTCAAAGGGAAAAAAAACATTTGGAAGGACTTCCGGATGGGACATGTTTATATATAGCACAAATGCACAACATATTGCACTGCATAAATTATTGAACACTTTACAGCCAAAACTCATCACCAACCGAAAGATATACAGAAACATACAGAAACATGCAGGATACACACACACACACACACACACACACACACACACACACACACACACACACACACACACACACACACACACACACACACACAAGCTACCATTAAATCCTAGGCTCATGAAAAATGCATGATAACTGGTGTGGCTTAGCACAACTCCCGATAAATAAGCAATCTCAGGAAGGAGATCGTGTTAAACCTAAAACAAGTGTGTGTATATGTGTTTGTGTGAGTCTGTGCCATTACTAGTGGAGATATAAAATGGTTCACCACAAGGAAGTGGTTTTCTTGTGAGGAAAAACTGTGAAAGAAAGCAGATAGTGTGTCTGTGCTGAGTAGGATGTGTGCGATGGGACGACAGATATTGATGTACCAAACGCACACACATACTGTATTTAAACAATACAAAGAGACACTGTGTGGTTGCCACAATGGGGATTAATGACACAGAACAACAAGGCCTTCGGATCACCTGAGTGTCTTATACAACCTCCCAGACTCAAAGGAAAACACGCAGAGTTCAAGGTTGACAGCGACTAATAGATTTCAAATGAAAAAGTGTGGCGATAACAAGTACAGCAAATGGCACACAAAATGTCAAACAAATGTCATTCAATTTATATCGCCGCCTGTTGTTTCACCAGATTAGTGGACGCCCCCGTCTGTGACCTCGGTGCAAGATTCTTTTTTTTTAGGCATCTCTAGTTTTAATGTCCATGACAAGGGTAAGAAATGAAAGTTTTACACAAATCGCAGTCATTCATCTTTCAGTGGGCAGGCTTTTACAGAGTGAATGTAGTGTAGGTGGATGACGCGTTTGTTGAAAGGCTTTTTCAAGGTTAGCTCAAGCGTGCGAGGTGTAAAAGATCAGAGGTGTTTTGCTAATTTAGCCTAGAGAGTGCGCAAGACTGCACAACATGTCCTTGTTTCCCAGAACACATAAATACCAGAGCATCATTTCTCAAAGTATCTCTTAGTGTAATTCATAATTGAATTCTGCAGTGGTGAGGCATGTTATCTATTCAGTATCTTCGACTGATCGCTTGTAAAAACACTAAGACTAGACAATTTAATAGTGAGCTTCAAAATAATTATGTTGAATTATTTCCAGTAAAGCTTTGAATGATTATTAGAAAAACAATAGCAGCACAATAACACTTACATAAATGCTTTGTTAGTGAAAGTGTGTCGCCTGTTTAGTTTCAGTTTAATAAATACAAAAATGAATATTCATCAACGTATCTTCTATTTTTTTTGTAACTTTAATCAAATGACAAGCTCTGTGCCGTGGATACTTTCTCTTGCTTTTTTTCAGGCTCTCTCTTTCCATTTCTATTTCTCATACACACACTCGCACAGAAGCAGTGTTAACCTGACTGTGGTACAGTGTAAAGATAATTTGCATTTTTATTGAAAGCATACGGTTTATTAAAGAGGTATTCATCTAGGAGGAAAGAGTGTGTGGACTCATGAGTGTGTGTAATATGTGCGTTTGTGTGCGTGTTCCTGCAGACGACTGGCGACAGCAGCCTCACCACTACTATCTCTGATCTCCAATCAGCTCAGCCGGCTAAAACCCAAGGTCATTTGTGGACACGGACAGTTTTCTTCTTCCTCTCTCCATTATTCTCATCGTTTACTCTGTCCTCTCATCCTCACCTGCTGGCATTCTCCATCGTCCTTTCACGCTGTGCTTTTCTCCTCGTTCATTCTCTGTGTATTGTCCTCTGTATTGTCCTCTGTATTTCCACCACTTCCCGCAACCCTAACCCTGTCCACCTCACCGCTGTGTCTTTTTATCAGTTAATTCATTCATTCTGTTCCTCGTCTGCTGGCCTCGTCTAACCTATTTCCCTCTATCTCTGTTTCAGCTGTCGCTCCCGCTCTCTCGTACGCTCGCTCACCCTCCGTCTCTTTGGTTCCTTTCCATCTTTCCCTCGCTCTCCCCGGGAAACACACAATTGCCCGTGTACGCCAAACACACACGCAAACAAGGACACATACATTATAATGTACATTCACATACGTTGAGACATGCACACACACATGGACATAACGTAGAGCAATCTTATTAATGACAACACACACACACACACACACACACACACACGGATCTTTTCATGTTATCATGATGAAGTTATTCCAAGGGTCCAATCTGACAGAAGTCTTTAATTGGCCAGACAAGAAGGTGATTTTATCTTTTAATTAGCTCTCCTACTGAGCCACGTCTATTGTCTAAAATAGACTGCATGGGTATTGCATAACATATCACTGGCTTTTCTGATTAATACACTAAATGTGGTAGTAGGCTAATTGCTTCATAATAACAGTTGGAGAGCCAGGGTCTGCTGCGTGGAGATGAGGACATGGATAGACAAAATCCCAGGCGTTCCAGGCTTTTTTTGAATTGTTTTATAGTGACACTACGGCACGTAGCAGTGACAATGACATGAAACGATCCAAATCATTTTCACCAATTGTGTATTTGTCGAGATTTCATGTATCCATGTGTGAGAACTGGCTTGAGAAAGTACTCTGTACAGTAGTGTGTTAATGTATGGATATTTATAGTCCGCCTGCAGTGCAATGAGCAAGTATACACAGGTGGCTAATTACTGCCAAAGCTAGCTGGCTAGTTTGGCACACGACCGCCACACACTCATACCACTGAGAGCCAGAGAGAGAAAAGCGAGAGAGCACTTGATTTTAGCTTTGGAAAGGAGCCAGAATCCTGCAGTGCGGGGAGGAGAGATGAAGAGCTTGGTAGGTAGAGCAAGCCAAAAATCCTCAAGAAAAAAACCAAGGAGGAGAGGTGGAGGGGCAACATTTCCCAGAAAACGGAACCATACACAATTTAATTACCTGTTTTACAACCCACTTTCAGATTTGTTTACAATATCTATGCGGTAGGAAACATAACCGCTCTACTTCAACGCCAGTGCTGGGGAAAAGTTCCTCTACAGCACGAGGTGGTGTCGCTTTGAAGCTCAGCTCACTTTCTTTCGGTGCAATCAGTTTCTGATTAGCAACGCCCGGCCTCAGGGGTGATGGCTCTGGGTCAGGTGTTTGCACTCAACAGGCAGCACTAGCAGTGTGTTTAATGTCAAGGGACGCCGCATCGCTGGCTTGAGTTATGGCTGTCCCGTTGATGTTGCATCCATTTGAGTGCGCTAATGCCAACCCTGTAATAATGTAAATATTATGATTTGTTAAAGTTGTTGACTGTTTAAGGGATGCGACAGTTTGAGTACACTCTCATATATTTCAGAAAACAAGCCCCGGTTATTGATCCGTCGTGATTTATGGCAACATTTTGGAGATAGATCACCGCTTAATGTCTTACAAATGTATCTTTCACAACAACGCAGCTGACAGCATTGATTTGCTATGTCACGCACGCCAGCTTGATCGCAGACGAGAGCTCAAGCATCTGCGACCTGAATATCAGCGAGCAAAGTATCTCAGTTCTAACGTTCGGACACGATTACGCCCCTTCAAAGAAAATTGATTGCATAAATATTTTAAGGATGCAATGAGAGGGCCCTGTGAGGGGTCAGGGAACAAAAAATCATAATGTATTCTCTGACATAAGAATGTGTAGTGTAAAGTCATGGTATCCAAGCACTAGTTCACCTTTTCATACATCATATTTTACTCTGCAACGTTTCTTTTTTGCTAAACACACCCACAGGAGCCAGGTAGTGTATCAGAGCGCTACCTGATCCAGCCTGAACACTTAGTCAGTACACGAAAACTGCTAATGTACTGTTAAAGGCTCTCTCTCTCTCTCTCTCTCTCTCTCTCTCTCTCTCTCTCTCTCTCTATCCTTTCCTCCAATGCTCTATCTCTCCCTTTGTCCCTCCCTCTGTTAGCTGAGCTCTCTAATGGCTTTGGTTTCAGATGCTGTCTATTTTTGCTGGGGGAAACGTTACCCTGACGGACTCATTGTTTATCAGATCAGCATGCAACTCATCTTCCTTTGCACTCAGTTGTTAATAAGATACTGTTCTTTCCAGTGATTAATCTATGACATACGGTTGCGCTGTGTTTTCAAGCTGGCGTTCAGTTAAAACAAGGATGAAGACAGAATGTGCAGACAAGTTCTAAATGAATGGAGGAAACAAGAGTTAAAACACACACTGACACACACCCTGTTTTGATGCTTGTGATGTGTGTGGCGTGCAAGTGTGTGCGCGCACTCAGAGGGGCATTAAGCAGGTATCAGGTTGTGTTTCCCTCTGCTCCAGAGAGGGCTCTGATAGTCCTATTATTTAATCTGTTGGTCATTCTAGATGCCAGGCAAGAGCCGTTTAGCCAGACATAATTGAATGCTTCAGTGTGGGAGATCACCTTGGCCGTCTATATGGAGCGTGGTGCCAAGGCTGTACACTCAGACAATGGGAGGCAAAGATTCAAGATAAGTATCTGTGATTTCTGAAACACTTTAGAAGGAATTATGCTGAAAGAACTACAGTTCACAACGTTTGTTCCAAGCTATCACACACATTTGTTATTGAAGGAAGACAGAAAAAAGTTGAATATTTGGAATCAAAACTTTCCTTTTGCACATAATTATGCTTGAGGAGAAACTTACTTAGTGGTTTATATCTTTTTGAAGAACTGACAATAACTTGTAACAGGGCACTTTACATTTCTTGAAAGACTCAGTCCACTTGTCCAACAATCTTTTTTTTTTAAGCAAAAGTAAGATTTACACAGATTACTAAATTGATTTTTGGATAACGACTTTTATTCTGTATTTAAAATCCAACTCTGTATGTTGATGACCTAAACTGCAGATATGTTTGTAATGAACAAAGAATGTCACCAGTAAGAGCTTCACTTGTATACAGAAATAGAAACAAATCCACACCCACGCTGCCTCTTGTACCATGTTTCCATGAGCTTTACAAAAAACGCCATGTACAATGTAATAGCAATAGTAGTATTTGGTTCAACCATGTTTAACAGCAGATTACTGAGCTGAAAGTACATTTGGATTCTTCCACTGAAGCACAGCAGGTCTATTATTGAATCGAGGAAGTTAGTTGTTGTTTATTTCCTACTACATTCTGTGTCTGTCCTTTTGTTAGTAATATGTCCTCTTTCATTGCATTTTAAATGAATTTTTTTGGGGCATAAAGCAATATTCATTTTTGTTTTGGCAACAACTGTGTGTGAAAAAACTAATTCAAAATGCCTTTTGTGAGAGAAAAGTAGTGAGAGCAACGACAGGGGAATCACTTTAGATTTTTCAACAAAAAGCAGACACAGAAGTCGCATTTTGGGTTTGCCTTTGGACAAATCTTCTAAGCTGGAATACAGTTTTAAAACATCAACAGCAAATGTATGTCTTTACTCCAAAAAGACCCTGAACCCTTGTGCATGTTTTATTCAATGAGCTGTAACCTACATTTTAGGGGAAAACTTTACCAGTAAAAGAAAACAAAAAGAAACGTTCACAGTTGTTGGTATATTCAGCGACCCTGTCCCAGGAATGTTTCACTCCAGTGAATACGACCTCTCAGTCTGTTATCACATGGTCAGAGGTCAAATCACCATCTGCCATCACTGGAGCCGATCCTCCTTTCTCTTCCTTCCTTTCTTGGATTTTCCAAGGGGAGAAGTGTGATCATAGTTCCCCATATAAAGTGTCTGTGGTTTTTATGAATGATTGTAAAACACTGCAGTCTTCACAATCCAACTTTTAGGAAATGGCAAACACATGTTGAGATGACATCATTTAAAAAACTAACGCACGTATGTCACTACAGAGATAAGAGGCCAAAACATGTTCAAATCATTTTACAAAAAGAGTACTTACTGTATGGGACGCACTCATATTGGACTTCCAAATATTTGTATGTGCCAGGGCAGGGGTCAGGGAAAACATCTGGCCCAGCCACCACCGCACACTGGGTACGGTTGTTGCATCTAGAAAAAAAGACGGAAAGGTTAGTTCAGATGCACAGAGATATTCTCACAAACCCTCAATAACAGGTCTGTTTTTTTAATTCCAAAGCACTCTTCAATACAGACAGATTATATATATTGAGATGTACGTATTTGTTTCCTCTCATAGTAGCACCTTGGGATTGCTGTTAGCAATGAAAGGTGCTTTATAAATCAAATGTATTATTATTATTATAGTACACTACATTCACCCTGTCACTGAGTGTGTGTGTGTGTGTGTGTGTGTGTGTGTGTGTGTGTGNATGTACGTATTTGTTTCCTCTCATAGTAGCACCTTGGGATTGCTGTTAGCAATGAAAGGTGCTTTATAAATCAAATGTATTATTATTATTATAGTACACTACATTCACCCTGTCACTGAAGGGTCGTGAGTTTAAGGACCCTTTAGATTGAAAAGAGGGCAGACAATGTGTCCTTACATGTACACCTGGAGTCGACATTACACTAATGGAATCATTGAGTACACTCATACACAAGGTGGTACAATGTGGCGACTGAAGAGCTGTGGAAAGGACACTTCTAGTGTGTGTGTGTGTGTGTGTGTGTGTGTGTGTGTGTGTGTGTGTGTGTGTGTGTGTGTGTGTGTGTGTTTGGGTGCTTGTGCAGCACTGAGAACAATAACCTATAGCTTTAAGAGTATTTTGCCCCAGACTCCAGATAATTAATTGTAATTATCAGGGGGGCCCTCTCCTCTGACTCACAAAAAGTAAGTATTCCTCACTCTTATTAGAACTGGCTATGTGAGACAGCACACTGTATTTATTATGCACCTGATTGTTGTGTTTTCATGCATGCAGGCGGCAATAAAAATGCAATCTTGATATTTATGCTCAAGTGTTTGTAATTAAACATGTTAAGGCCAAGCCTTACAACCAAAGATGATTTGTTGAGGCTTGGTTGGATTCGACATATTATCATGATAGATTGAAGAAATAGCATAAACTGTAACCTCATACTGAAGATACACTTCATCGAAACGGTGCATTCTGGTTTCAATACATTATTGTAATAAGGTGAAATGAAGAATATACCGTCTTTGAGACTAGGGACTGAAACCCATGAGGAAAAGGCCTATTTTTTAAAGTCAGATTTCTCTTCTCATCTAAATATTTTCTTTCAATTTGTACAACTGTTGTGTCTCTCCCTCTTCCCCTCTCTGTCTGCACACCTGTCAAACAGGCGACATTCACATTCAAAAAAAATTCAGATTCTCCCATTGAGATATTTTTAATGAGCATGCCAAACCCCTCAAGTCTCTTTTCTTACAGTATCATTCAACAATTTGCATAATGAAATATGCATGAGAGCTAATTTAATTCTTGGTTCAATATTCACTTATAACACGGTGAATCAATGTACGCAACACCCCCACTTACTGAGACGTATAATGATGTGTATTGCTGACCAGTGGGACTATGTTCAGGTGTGGGGTTATTGAAGTTTAAAACGTTTTAAAACTGTATGTGTCTGTCATATTCTAATACCAATACCCGCCAGTCTTCACTCCTCTCCCTCCCTTTTTTTTCTCTCGCCTCTGTGCTTTTTAATTTCTTGCCCCGGTGCCTTCATCATCGGTCACCTGTCATCAGTGCAAGTTGTGGACTCGGGGGACAAACTTTGTCTGCAACACCGACCAATGGACACGACTGCATGGCCCACAGTGGTGAATCAGAGTGCAAATGCTATGTTAGTGCTATTGTATGACCTCACATATTTGCTTTTGCAACAAAAAAAAAACTTTAGTTATGATGTCATCCCAATGGGAGATAAAAACAAGTGATTAGAGCTCAAAGGTTACTCAAAGAGTGCTGCCATGGGCATAATTATTTCTCACACAAGTTAAAGGGTAAGAATCCTGAACTCTTTTGGGCTTAAAACATGGCTCATCTTTAAACAAAAAGAAAAGGATTGAATCCAGCACAAAACCATGCTAGTGAGCTGGCCAGTGAAACCACACAACATTAGAAAGTTATTGCATAAGGCAAGAGAAAGCTGAAATAAGTAAAAAATAATGCATCAAAAAAAGCTCCGAAGCAGAGAAACGAAAGCTGCAAATGTGTTCAGAAGAGCAAAACAGAATCATTTTATTTTTTCTGTAACTGTGGGTATGTGTTTTCTACTTCATGTCCCAGCAAAAGTTATTTCTTAGGGACTTTCACGACTGAGTCATAAAGTACTGAAGGTTATTGACTGCTTTCTTAGATAGAAAGTAAAGCAAAGATTTGACATAATCTCTTGCACGCTCTATCTCTCCGCCATCACTACCTCTTTATCTATTTTAGTCTGCACTACTTTTCTTTTTCTTCACCCCACACTTTCTAAGCCAAGATAATAAACCAATTTCTTTCTCAGCTTTCGTCTTCATCCTTCCCGCCAAGAAATGATTCCTCTCCGTTCCTCCTTCTTTGTCTCTCATTCCTCTGTTTTTTCCCCTGTCTGTTTATCTGTCTTAAACCCACTTAGCTGCAGTTTCCCAAGTCACACCCAGATATATGTGGTAGGCCTTTTATTGCTTGCTTCTTTCTCCGTCTGTCCTCTCTCCCTTCTTAATATCTTTCTCATTCCTGCCTCCCTCAGGGCGTCATCTCCAGCCTCCCTCTGTTTCTCCCCAGATCCCTCCATCCTTAAGCCTGTGCTGACGTCACCATTCTGTCTGAGCCACTAGTCTGAGTCGGATCCAAAAAAATACTCCCTTATGTCCCCAGTACCTCCATCTCCTTCGTATTTTTCTCTCTCTCTCTGTTATACTAATTTCCTCTCTGCCAATGTGTTTAGCAGTCTGGCAAAACATAAAAACATCAGCAAAAATTCGCAATCCACATCTTCTCTGCAGTTTGAGAAATGATGAATAGATGCAGAACATGCACATAAGCCCCATACACGCACCTTTGCAACCCTTTTTAGTTTTTTTTAAACATAGAAAAAGCTGTATATTATTTCCTGTGTGGTTTTCTTAGTGTTGGCAGAAAAAGTTATTTTTTTAAATTAGCATGACCACATCAAAACAAAGCAGTGGCCTGGATACCGCCTTGCCTACTGGCTTTCTTCCCTGCAACGTGCGAAACGCACACAAACAAACTATTCTCTAACAAAGCCGAGCGGTGGCAGGCAGGGAAAGAGAGAAAGCTGCGATGCTGCAGTGGGTGCTGCTGTTGTTATTTTCTCTGATGTTTTTCACTTTGTTTGGCAGACCTCCCTTCACTCCGTCTCTGCCTCGATCCCTCATATAAACATAACTGACTGTCTGATGATTTGATGAGGCTGGCGCTGGATGATGCAGTGTGTGTGGGTTTGTGTGCGCATATGTGCTAGCACATGCATGTGTCTGCCAGAAAGATGTAAGATAGAATAAATATTTGCGAGTGAGTGTGTGTGCTTCCGGCTGCATGTGCTCCAGTGCAGATGTGTTGAAGAACTATATAATTACAGAGCAAGTGAAAGCTGAGAACTAATCCTCATGAGTTGAAAGAGGTGTCTGAGATTGAGTGGCGCACAAAGCCTCAGCACAGTATTCTGTAATCATCATCTGAATAGAATCAAAGCTCTGCAACACCGACTGAGTCAGAGTAACATGCTTAAAACATACGGTATTTCTGGAATGGCATCTGAATATCAAATAATATCGGGGCGCTGTTGATATGTTATCAGAATCAGGAATGTGTGAAAGTTACTTTTTACTCATAATATTAACTGTGCGTTATATTCAGTAACTGTTAATTTTAATTATAGCCTGAGTTTTCGCATTTATTTTCATAGGCATAGTGTTCGACTGTGAAGTCTCATCATATTCATTATTATAATCCTCACTGACAAGCTGGAGGCACTTTATTTTGTATTCTATATATTGTTAGTAACGTTTTAATTTCATTCATTTAAATACCCCCGTTTGTTGTGTGCTGTCTGAAAAATCCTAACATATTTCATGTAGATATAGCTTATTGTTTACTGTGCGCTATACTTTTCCTTTCACTATTTTATTTGTATGTTATAATTCTAAGTGTAAAGTGCATACTTGTGTATATATAATGCCATCATAATTATTCTCATTTGAAATTAGCCTTAACATCTTGAAAAAAAACAACAATATTTAATCCCTGAACTGCTTGGCAACTCGTTTAACTTCCTGCATTACTGATTGTCTCTTGGCCCTCTCTTTCAAACCAGCAAGAACATAGATGCCTTCAAATAGTGTGAAATCTCTTTAAAAGTTGGAGATCCCTCTGAGAGTTGTGCAGTTGTCAAAACAGACAGTGTTAACTGATGAAGTATATACTTATCATTTTATTTAGCTTGGGTTGTTGCAGGAAACAGATTGGAAAACTATTTTTGTTGTTGCTGTTGACAGTTGAACTATATGAACACAGGATAAGGCAGATAATGGGAGACATGGTTTAACACAGTTGGACTTTATCAATGGATATTAAAAGGATTTGATGTATAAATCTACATAGGGATATTCCAGCCTGGTCTCAAGTATCTTGAAAAGTCTCTGAGTCATGTGTTTCATCAAGCATGGGTAAACTTTCTGCTTCACGATACAATCATAAAAGCCTGCCCACAGTGTCATTATTGTAAAGGGGGCTGCTTCTGCACTAGCGGCAAAATATTACAAGTAAAGATCAGATATTATGTTTTATATTACATGAATGCGTTTGCCTTTTGACCATGCAATCATCAAGATTGATTTATGTTCTTTCACATTGCTGTGTCTTAAATGTGATACATATTTATATATTTAAAGCAGCATAAACTCCAATTCGAGCGATATAATTACTAACAAAGCACTTATATACTAATAAAGGACTGGCTTATCTAAAGCCAGTTGAGTAGCACTTGAAATGTTTTAGCTCTATGAAACCTGATGTACTTATATGATTCTGTTTTCTTCAAGTTTGTATCTTGTAGAACGCACTTATTGTAAGTCGCTTAGGATAAAAGCGTAAGCTAAATGCAATGTAATGTAATGTAATAAATCATACATTACCCTTACTGTTTATGGTTATTCTATGTCGCTGCCGTTTGACAGGAAGTTATTCAACATTTGGTTCCACAAACAATCAGATTACCCTTTTGTCATTTGACGAGAGCTATACTAGATGATCACATTATAAATTGCACTGTGCTAGCAGTCCAAATTATCAAAGGAAAAAAAACAATACAATATTCCATAAAGAAGAAAAAATAATCACATGATGTGCTGATTATTAAGCGTGTCACACATTCTGAAAAGAAATACAATTCAAATCCCCAAACTGGGAGCAATTAAGTGGAGAGAATGAGCCGTTGGAAAAGCATAAAACAAAAGACAGTTTGTGAAAATAATCCAAGGAAGGGGGAGAGATGATTTCACCGGGCTCTTTATGTCCTGCGGGAGTTCAGGAAACCCATTTGACAGCAGACAGAGCATAGTTACTGTATCTCGCTACAGGATAGAAAGCTGTTAGGCCGGCCACACACACACACACACACACACACACACACACACACACACACACACCACATATGAGATTCCGCTGCTACTGGCCTCGTTTCTGCTTTATTAGTTCCCTGATGTGGTTATATACACACATATACAGTAGGGCTACTTGGGGATGGACACATGGAGTGATGGAAACCGTGGAAGGATGCAGAGGAACTGGGATGTAATAAGCAATTGAAGAGTGATGCAGGGATTGTGATTGACAGAGGTAAAGCAAAAGGAAGGAAAAAACATGTCTGTGTGTGTTTGTGTAGGAAGGTCTTTGTATATGTCTACCAGCGGGTATAGAGAAGCAGACGCATCACATTCTGTGCCAGCACCACCACACCAGGCGTACTAAGAAATGACAGATCTATCTCCCTTGTTCCATTCCTCCCACACACATACACACCAGCAGCACACATATACATACATACACAACAACACTCCTCTGCGGTCCTTGAATACGTTTCTGTCAGCTCTCGAGCAGCCTGTCAGACAAGCCACAGGTAAAATAATGTTGTTTTCCCTACTGGGAAAAATCTTTGAAATGTGTTACATTATTAATATTTGGCTGAAGGATGTCATTCTCTCCTATTTTTCTCCCATCCTGTCCAAACATCTCAAGTGTCATTTTTTGACATACAACATGTAGATATATATAGTGTATGTACTTAAAGTATGGTAAAACTATCTGCGCCTCCCTGCGTACTTGTATTCTCATGCTAGGTGAGAATGATTGTCAAATTATAAATATGAAGTGGACAGCAACTGTGACACATGGTTCAGCCTTTAAGGTTCATCGTAGAGGACAGTGAATCATATTAAAAAATATATACAGGACACTATCTTTTAGGTTACTGAACTGTTTAACAAGTAATAAGTGATTATTTGTTAACATAATATGTCCTATCATCAACAGAGGTACTCAAATAATGCACACACAAACACATTATGGCCTCTTTCCTGCAGGCAGGCTCACGGCCAAGTACAGTTTTTTAAACTACGCCATCTCTACTCTCCTCTCCTCCCCTCCCCTCTTCCACTGGTAACCATGGCAACTTCCACGTCGTCCGATTCCAGGACACACTAAAGAGTCTTCCTCCTGATTCCACCTAGCAACATTCCTGTGCTGACATCCCTGTGTTACTCTCTGCTTTACATATTTGTGTGTGTGTGTATTGTTCTACGTGATACCTTACTCTCCAGAGTTTAATTCAAGATCCCACCTGCCTGCACAAACTCTAAATCCTCCTAAAGGCTAAAAGACGAGTAGCATTTCAGACAGCTGGGCTGTCGCTCTTGGTTGGTGAAACGCAGAGAAGCATGTAAGACAACATCGACGCCAAGACGACGAGCCACGCCACACCGAGACACTGTCTTGTATGATTTAGTCAGCCTCACCTCATGATGCACAAAAAAATGTATGCTGTTGCGTATATGCGTTTTAGGCTGGGACAGGAGGGCTAGTCCGTGTGTCCTGGTTTAGTTTTGCACTTCAATGTCAAAGTAGCAAGTCTGTCAGGGAGTCAGTCACTGTCTTCATGTCACGCTGTCTGAGGCATGGATTCCCATGCTAGTTTCTGGATGTGTCAGACTGTGTGTGTGTATGTAGGAGAGAGAGAATATAGATAGTGTGTGTGTGTGTGTGTGTGTGTGTGTGTGTGTGTGTGTGTGTGTGTGTGTGTGTGTGTGTGTGTGTGTGTGTGTGTGTGTGTGTGTGGTGTATAGAACATTCTCAGGCAGCCATGTAGCTTAGGTGCTCGGTGAAGCATGATAACTAAGGTTAGCAGAGCTGTGGCGACAGGAGAAAAGGGTCAGACAGTGGAGACTCTGACATGTAGAAATACAGAGTTTTTGGGAGAGAAGCACAGCTGTCAGTCAGGGTGAATATATATTGGTGTGTGAATGGGTGGATAGAGAAAGCAGCTATGTGTAAAGGACAATAATATTATATAATGATATGCTTACAATGGAACAATTGTGTTCATTGCTGTCACCTATCTGAAGGCGAATTTGTGTAGGTGTGTTTCCGGACTGACTGTCTGCCAGAAACTGTCCATCTTTAAGTGTGTCTCCACTTCTAAGTTGTATCTAGATATGTGTGTGTGTTTGTGTGTGTGTTCATATGCATGTATGTGTGTGGGCCCTAATTACCGCACTGAGCAAGGGTGACAGTTGGGCCCCTAGGGTGCTGTAGGGCATCTCCTGTAACTGTGGTGACTATATGAGGGTGGCTGGCAGCATGCATGCACACACACACTAACTCACTAAGTAGGACATTTCCAGATATGACCTCATTCGGTGGGAAGCAGGGTAGTTAATGGAGAGAAGAAAAGACGAGAGAACAGACTGAAACTGAAAAAATATGAGGAAGATATAATACCAATATATAAGTGTAAATATCCTGGTGAGTCCACCTCTTTAAGGCATCACACACACATGCACACACTCACACATATACACACACACTAGTCACAGCCTCAATTGCCTCAGTGCAACATTTCCATTTAGCAGATAATATTGTTTTTGTTCTTAGAGTCACTGGGCTGGAATAATGATCAAAGATATAAGATGGATGTTTGGGTGTAGCACATTCATTTATCTGTCTGTCTGTCATCATCTGTTCCTCCTTTCCCTCCTTCAGCTGTGTTTACAGAGATAGATTAGACTAAAATGGAGAAGACAGACGAAGTGCAGGTATGCCTGATTAAAAAAAAAGAAAAAAGAGGCAGACTGTATGACATAGTTCACTGGTTACGAAGTCTTGGACTGCAGCACATGGCTAGCACTAGATTGCACTCCGTGATTCAAGTGGTTTTCTATAATTCAGAGAGTCAAAGGGAAAATAACTTCAGAGGTTCCTTTACAGTCTCCCGCGTGAAAGGTTCAAACGTACGGGCGCAGGCTCTCTACCACACACACACCATACAAAAGCAGATAGCCATACATGTAAGCTTTTCACTCGTGCACACACACACACACACACACACACACACACACACACACACACACACACACACACACACACACACACACACACACACACACACACACACACACACACACACACACACACACACACACACATACACACACACACACACACACGTATACACACAAATGGTTCACACACTGGCACACTAGCCTAGTGCTTTGAAGAATGAGACTCTGTTCCAAAGAGACAGGCTGCCAGAAGAAGTTGACCGAGCTAAGGAACTGATGAGCAACTCTCTCAATTTCTCTCCGAGTGTGTGTCTATGCATGTGTGCAAGTGTATGAGCATGCATGCGTGATCAACTACGCCTGTTTATGAATCCATGCATGTGTAATCGTTGATGTGTGCACAGAGGGCTGGTGCATAGATGTGTGTTTACAGGGATCGTGCACCTTGGTAACCTGGGGCCGCTAAAGGCTTGGGTTTAATCTAGAGATGGATGTCTCTGTGTCCTGGCTCTAATGCAGTTTCTCCTAATGGTGCTAATATATAGAACACACAATGTAAAATACAGGCAGCAAGCTGCACCCAATAAGCCCATGCATTTCAGCCTCTACCACACCTTTCCCCCTGAGAGGGGAAAAGAAAAAAAGTGAATTGAAAAACAGGAAAGGGCAATGAAAACTAAAACAGATGGTGAGGAAGAAAATAAATTGACAAAGAATGTGAGAAGTAGGGGGTGAGAAGCAATTTGAGGAATGAGAAAACGGGAGAAAAAACTGGAGTGACGAAAAAATTGAGATGCCAAGAGAGTCATAGATTGGAAACTAAACATGGTGTCATTTAACACATCCAAAAGCAAAGGAGAGAAATAAAGTGAGAAGGGGGAATGACTCCCCTACTTTGTGTTATGTGTGGTTTTCCCCTTGTATTGAGGGACTACTTCAAGAGAGATAGGAAGAAAGGCAAAAGGGGGAGCAATAGGCATAGAGAAAGGGACAAGGGCTAACAAGGGGACAAGATGGGAGGGGCATTTTCTACCATTGTAGACTATTTGATAGAGGAAGCAAAACAGAGTTTGTGTGCACTGTCTACACATTCTTCAGTGTCCTCACTTCCAACCTCAAGTGGCAGAATGCGCGTGTGAGATGGAGAGACGGAACGAGAGAGTGCGCTGAAAGGTATTCGGTCCATGAAGCACTCAAGTATCAGTAAGGGACAAGGAGTGCATTGTGAAGCATCTCCGTAGGAGCCATCAAGTCACTTTTATGTCAATAGATGGCTCTAACTTGCAGGCATTCCACCATGTTGGCTCTCAGCTCTGTTCCTGTGCAGAATTGAACAACCCGAACCTTCCAATGCTTCTGTTACCCTGAGATAACGCTCCCCTGTGACACTTTAATGTATACTCAACCCAACCACAACATCCACGATGTAGCCAGCTTGGCTTCTTTAAAACAGAAAAAGTAAATGTGATCCCAAACCTTTAACGAAAACACATATAGAGTGCATTAGAGGCGACTCAAGCCAATGCAGTGAGCCTAACAAAACAAAAGATTAGAGTAATGCATGCATGATCATTTTACATTCAATAAAGGCAGGAAACTACCTTAAAACTAAATTGCTCCGAAGCCATTTTGAAATAGAGGCATTTCAGTTCGAAACACGATAAAACAGAGTGAGTCATTGAACTGAGGCCAGTATATCGCTAAAACAGATTAAGCGTAACTTTCATGGCCACGGCGTCGTTTCCCCTTCAACCCAGTGTATCCCAATGGGGAGATAATCTGGGAAATGCAGCGATATCAGGTCCTCTCTAGGTTGCCTGAGAAGCCTTGTGAGACCCTCTGGAGATATGAGGCTTTGATATCAAGACCAATTATGTGGTATGGACACACACACACACACACACACACGCACACACGCACGCACGCACGCGCACACGCACACGCACGCACACACACACACACACACACACACACACACACACCCTGGCCTTGGAGAATGGTAGAGAGGAAAACAAAGAGAGAATGTGATACTGAGGAAACACTGGGCAGGCGGAACATGCTCTGATTTTATCAGCCAGTCGAGCTGGACTTGAAAACCAGAGACGATACAGACATAGAGGGAGTGAGAGAGTGGAAACCAGACAGGCTGAAACAGACTGAAGAAGAGGGGGTGTGAGTATGGGAAAGAGCTAAAAAAACTCACAGTCGAACACCCAAACCAACTGCAATGTGTGGAAAAACCCTGATACAGCCTTCAACTCGACCATACAATATGCAACACACTGCATGAGCATATCTTTACTTTACTGTATGCATCGATACACAAAAAGGCTCGTTCACAGCTATTTGCAACAAACACATACTGACAATATGCGATAAACAGTTGTTTCCGGTCTGAGTCACCTCCATAGAGGATCCCTCAAGATTACGTTTGGCCTCTGGCTCTGCTAATTGGAGCTTAAAGTCTGGTGTAGCCTCTGGGCAGTGTATGCTGCGTGTGGCACATGCTGTGTGTATCTGTGTGTGTGTGTGTGGCTGCGCATGTGTATAAATTATGTATGGCAAGGGCTGTAGGAGAGTGGCCACACAAGCAGCTGCCAGAGCGAGTGGAGAGCCCGAGCCAGGCCAAAGCAATTGCAATCAGAGCAGCGCCACATGACACAGACAGGTGGTTTGATAGAGAGACAGCAGAACGGGCGAGAGGGAGGAAGATGACAGCAATATTGAGACAGAAAAAGGATGAGAGAGAAAACAATGGGACAGCAGGAGATAGCACTCAAAGTCAGTAAATATGTGGTCTGAAAAATTGAGGCACTAATGGTGACATTAATGAATTATTTACAACCAGATATTCTAATTTCACAGAGCATTGCTTTCCCCTCATTGCTATTTTTGTTCTACATGTACAATTATTGCCAGATAATGCTCATCATCATACCTGCGTGAAACAAAGAATTAGCCATGCATAATACAGCTCACCATAAGACCACTGCTTCATAATTTATAGCCTCTACCAGTAAAAGTAAGACAAAAACTCTTAATTATCAAGTTATGGACATGAGATTAACTCACTCTTAAACATGGGTCAGGATATAATTGGCTAAAATAGCTATGATACCTTACTCACATAACCTTTTACAGTAAAACGGTGCAACAGTCTGACAGCTGCTTCACTCCCTCAATACATACACATTTTATTTCTATATAGAAATATAGACACATGTATGTGTTCAGTATATGTTGTTTGGACATCTAATCTTGTAGCTGTAAGGTGTTGCCACAGTTTGATGAATATAAGAGTAGCATGTGGGTGTCGCTGTGTGGTGGAGCGACAAAGGGAGAGAGGTGGATAAGCAGACAGCGTCTAAGGTGTAGGGGTTTGGAGGAGTAGAGGAATGAACAGTGAAGTGTTTGAAGTGATGCTGTATGTACAATGCAGGTTTTAGTTTGTTTATGCATACATGTTGCAGCTCTTAAGCATTTAAGGATGTGTTTATATTTTCTATTGAATGCAACCTAGGTCTGATCGGTTGAAAAGAGACCATTACTAGAGTAATCCAGAAGAACACACTTTTAAAAACACCATTATTCTATTGTAGAACTTGTCAAATTCAATTATTTGTCTCTAATGTAGTTACAGTACACTGTGGTGTTTGATATCATTTTTGGGATATGGCTTTGACTTACATCCGACCATTTATTCTAATAGCTAGAAATACGGAGAAATAAATGATTGCTAGGCCCTATCACCCTGCCTAAATGTAACTCTCATTGGATTAAAAACTGCAAATTCTTTACAGCGTTTTCCCTGTCTTCCGTTGCTGTGCTCCTCACCACGCTGTCAGGAGAGGAGCCTATCGCACTGGCCAGCTGCGGAGGAAGTGTCACCTGAGTCATTTCCATTGTGTGATAAGGTTCTACAGTTGTAGGGCATTCTACAGGAACTGCAAGCACCGGGTGGGCTCACAGGTTAAACTGGTTGCCACAGATTTCTCATCACCTCTCTCCTTGTTTCTGTTACTCTACGTCTGACAGGTGTGATGCACTGTTGTGCTGTTTTTTTTTTATTGTTGTTGTTTGCTGTCAACTTGGTGAGTGGGTTACGTGTTAGTAATACAGAACTTCACAATTGATACTTTAGCAGGATGAATACTAAATGAGCACTTAGTTGGCATAAAGGGAACTGCTTTAGGCTGGTTTAGGTCCTATCTATCTGAACGCTCTCAGTTTGTACGTGTCAACGATAAATCTTCCACGAAACCAAAGTTAGCCATGGAGTGCCACAGGGCTCAGTGCTCGGACCTATTTTGTTCAATTATATATGCTTCCGTTAGGCAATATTATAAGGAATCATTCTGTAAACTTTCATTGTTATGCGGATGATACTCAACTATATTTATCAATCAAGCCTGATGAAATTAATCATCTACATAAAATTCAAGACTGCCTCAAGGAAAAAACGTGGATGGGGGACCTTAAACTTTGATGTCAAACATGACCAAAACTGAAGTCTATTCGTAACTTGGCCCGAAGAAATCTACGAAACAAATTATCTGAAAGATATACTAAGCTATTGGAGGCCAATGTAATTTGGTCTCCAGTGAAACTTGTAAGGAATCTTGGTCTTATATTGTGATCAGCGAGTTATTGCTTTAACGCCCCACATAAAATCCAATTTCAAGGACCCGCCTCTTCCATCTACGTAACACTTGCAGAAAATCAAGGCATATCTTGCCTCAAACGATGCAGAGAAACTATTTCCATGCATTGTCCACTTCAAAGGCCTGGAATTATTTGTAACTCCCTTATCATTCAGGGTTTCCCCCAAGAAAGTTCAGCAAGTCCCTTTTCAGCCCTCGATTCAATGCCCCCCCTGCCAAACTTCGTGTACCTTAACCGAGAGTTTAGAAAAGGGAACAACATTAAACTCCCTTTCCTGTTGTTGCCTTACAACGGGCTCCCTTATAGAAACACAGAATACGAATTAAATTCCTTCGTTCATCGCCTACAAAGGCCCTTAATTAGGCAGGCGGCCATCCATAACCCTTTAAAGGAACTCATTTTTATACCTAAGCTGTCCCCCCTACAGGGGCCCATTTGCGTTTCCCCCAGAATGGACAGGGTTGTTTTTTGGGTTGTTCCTAGGAGTCCCTCCTAAAAAGTAACAAAATGGGAAGCCAGAGCCCTTTTTTTTTCTTTAATCCAGGCTTCCGCACATTTTGTGGAAGAGCAGCTTCCACGTTTGGTGTCCCGGCTGCGGCAGCACACTTAGCCATTTTTTAAGAGGTGGCCCGGCTTAGACGCCTTCATTTTTGAATAAAAGGCTTATAGTTAGGGCTGAAATTTTTAGATCTCAAAAGGCCCCTAGTTTTGCTTGATTATAGGCCCTTACGTGTTGGTCGGGGGACATCGTTACTTCTTTTTCATTCTCTCTGGTCTATACCTGTGGGGCGGTGAACTCTTCATGTTTCCCGATTTTAACCCCAGCCCTTTCCCCCCCAAAATCGGGGGTTCNGCTTCCCCAAATGTCTTTCTTTTTGGTGTCTATATACACCGGGATCCGGAGTCATGGATGATCCTGCGGTCCTGTGTCATGGATCGCGAGTCCTGGATCTTATGTCGTGGCTGTGGTCCTGGATCATAAGTCCTGGATGGATATCCTCGTGGATTCATCTTCCTATTATACACACATGCATTTCCAAACATTTTGACTACCTATGTTGCAAATGTATTATCTTTTCAATTTACACACGGCATCTATTGCACGTCTGTCCGTCCTGGGAGAGGGATCCCTCCTCTGTTGCTCTCCCTGAGGTTTCTCCCATTTTTCACCTTTAAACTGTGGGTTTTCTCCGGAAGTTTTTCCTTGTACGATGTGAGGGTCTAAGGACAGAGGGTGTCGTATTGTCATACTGATATTCTGTACAAACTGTGAAGACCACTGAGACAAATGTAACATTTGTGATATTGGGCTATATAAATAAACATGGATTGATTGATTGATGAACAGTTACACGCCTATAGCTTGGATTTCTGGACTGAGATGTGTCTCTAGTGCGTAGTATAACAATTTAACAAGCATACTTTTTGGGTCATCTCTTTGTGCCAGCCTTGTTCATTTTGCACCAAGGCGCACCATAAATCAGACGTCATTGACAATACACAGAATTAATTATTTCAATGTGTTTATCAAATGTTGTTATACAGTTCACACTATTTATATTTCAATTGTATTTGTATTTACATTTTTGCACATCTCAAAACATTCTCTTGCACTATTTTATTATTTATTATTATTTTATTGTTGTATTTGTTTTATGTCATATTCATGTTGCATGGATGGAGGAGCATGTGATAGATAGATAGATAGATAGATAGATAGATAGATAGATAGATAGATAGATAGATAGATAGATAGATAGATAGATAGATAGATAGATAGATAGATAGATAGATAGATAGATAGATAGTTAGATAGATAAATAGATAAATAGATAGATAGATAGATAGATATATAGATAGATAGATAGATAGATAGATAGATATATAGATAGATAGATAGATAGATAGATAGATAGATAGATAGATAGATAGATAGATAGATAGATAGATAGATAGATAGATAGATAGATAGATAGATAGTTAGATAGATAGATAGATAGATAGATAGATAGATAGATAGATAGATAGATAGATAGATAGATAGACAGACAGACAGATAGATAGATAGATAGATAGATAGATAGATAGATAGATAGATAGATTGATTGATAGATAGATAGATAGATAGATAGATAGATAGATAGATAGACAGACAGATAGATAGATAGATAGATAGATAGATAGACAGACAGACAGATAGATAGATAGATAGATAGATAGATTGATTGATAGATAGATAGATAGATAGATAGATAGATAGATAGATAGATAGATAGATAGATAGATAGATAGATAGACAGACAGACAGACAGATAGATAGATAGATAGATAGATAGATAGATAGATAGATAGATAGATAGATAGATAGATAGATAGATAGATAGATAGATAGATAGATAGATAGATAGATAGATAGATAGATAGATAGATAGATAGATAGATAGATAGATAGATAGTTAGATAGATAGATAGATAGATAGATAGATAGATAGATAGATAGATAGATAGATAGATAGATAGATAGATAGATAGATAGTTAGTCCAAATTTGGGAAATGTTTGCGTTGCAGCAGCATAAAAAACAAGGCAATATAAGAAAAATTAAGCCACAAGAAATAAACAGTCCAAAATATTTCTGAAATAGAAATAAAATAGCATTAAAAAGTTAATATATATACGTGGATGAGGAAAATATAAATGTGGAAACTTTCCAGTAACAAATATAATGCAGTTGTATAATGCATGACTTAAGTTTTTCATTGCCATATCTACAGTTTAGCTACTGTGCACATGACGATAAAGCCTTGAATATTGAATCTCGAATCTTCCGGCAACCTTTCTACACAAGAGCTATCTCGAAGCACAAAACACATTGCAGCACTGATTCAAACACACACTGACCTGAGTGACATGATTTTGTATGCATCAGGCAGGTAACAGCGAGTGTTCTCCATCTGGGCGGGGTCTGAGTCGCAGATCTTGTCATCGGTGCGGCCGTAGTTGGCGCTCTCGATCATGATGACGTCAGTGCCGGGGCAGCGCAGCTCGATGGGGTAAGACTCACATGACAGCTCCCTCCGCACCACTGCCATAGGGATAGGGGCACGGCCTCCGGCTAGAAACAAAGACACAAACACACACACATTGGTACAAGGTTAATGCCCCTGCTACACTGAAACATGCTACTTGTTTTTATGTCTGTCTTTGAAATATGTGCAGTGGAGGACTAAATTGTACAAGCATAAAATGTGTTCAACTAAGACTGCATTTGTACCCATGTCATATAGACTAATTATCCAGGCTATGTGAAAACAATAGCATCACAGAAGATTATTCATAAGGGCATGGCCACTGTCGCGAGTGAACCAACTTGGTAATTATTGTTTTGCAGTTAGCAGTTTTAGACATCACTCTAGATAGAGAATAATTGCATGGAAATGTTAACAGGCATTTAGTGCTGCAGAGATTATTTAAAGATGGCAATGCCTAATTATTCTCAGAAGTTTCAAATGTGTGGCAAACTGTACATCCACACTTACTGTCCTGAAAGAGGAAACATGTCATTAACTCCAATGAGATTGAAACCACTGATCTGCCCGGATCTTTTTTTTACTGCTGCTGCTTTGCTTCCTTGCTTGTTTAATGATTAGAACTGGTGAAGACTATCTTTGATAATGAAACATCTGAACAGACCAAAAGGAAATCAAGCTGCCATCGACTAATTAAGTTTAGATATCTTATATCCTATATGCTTGGCAATCTTCACAAAGGGAGCTTGCAGCAGCCTCTGCACTGCAGTTTTCACCTGTGGTGCAAAGATGATGGGACATGCTCTAAATATTCCCATCTGAGACAACACACGCTGTAAACTAAAACTACATCAAAATTAAGCAGACATTTTTTTTGCAGCTATACGTCTAGCATGCCTCACCTTGCAACAGGTGATGCTATCACATCTCAGACCTTGTACATGGCCGACCTTTTTGACATTGTCATTGTTAAAAGCATAGTTGAAACAAATGTCCTTAAAGAGGGCTAATTTCCATCAAGTATCCAGTATGCCATGTTCCAACACCTGGAATCTAAACCTACTCAACTGCTAGGAATATAGACATTTTTGATGTTATCAATAACACATAGCCTTTCCTGCTGACTCCTCATATCATTTAATGTGATGTAAAATTGATCTCTTGAGGTCAACCAGTATGTCATTGTATCGCTTTTTGCCATGTGTGGTACCTATCTTAGTAGAATAATTGTGTTGATTATTAATCAGTCAATGTAACATAGTTTGCATGAGTTATTGCTAGACAACGAATATGTTAAACGATAAAGCATGGGTTAGTTTATCTTCTTTGAAATCTAACTTAAATTCAGGTATCTTATATTATCCTGCTTACAATTATGTGCATGATGTATATTTGAAATAAAACTCCATTACCATCCCAAAAACTAAAACTAAAAGTAAAGCATGGTACCCATACTGATTTATTTTCAACCTAATGAAATAAATTAAACACATATGGCTCTTTTGTTTGCTTTATTATCCTGTTACTTATGTGTACAAGACCAGATTAGATCTTTTGATGACAGTAGCATGCTTTGATATTGATGGTTTGGGGCTGGATGTACCCAGGGATATTGGTTGTTGTGGCGCAGCTTGGTTTTTGTTATTCTCTGTTTCTTGAGAGCAGTGAGCCCTGGGAGCATCAGGCATCCTCCCTTGATAGATAGATAGATAGGTTATCAGCTCAGGTGTTTGCTTGTTTTGTTTAGCTCTCCTCCTTTTATTGTAAGGTAGATTTGATTGTGTTTATTTTTACACAGCATTATATTTTGACCTCATCTGAGAATTTTAGCTATATCTAGTGCAATATACATAATACACATTGTCCCTGTTGAGTAAACAAATGAAATATATTAGGATGTGGCTACACGCCCAGTGATCGTGACTGCTTGTTGCTCCATCGCTTTTATTTGTATCGTAGAATTAATCTTGTCAAGGTTTGTTAAATGCACATACACATGTTCGCATACGTGTGAACACAAACCCATTGAAAAGGCGACTAACCGCAATTTATCACAAAGACCTATAACATCCGAGGCCCGGCACCACCTTACTTGCTCTCCCTGTCATGATAACCATAGCAACCCTGTCCTCCCTCCCTTGGCTCCCTCATTGGCTGAAGGGGCGTCATGGTTACACGAATGCAGCAAAGAATCTGAATGAGCTCAATGACACTCGACTCGGGCTCTTCTTAATACTGCCCTTCACAACATCACACACACACACACACACACACACACACACACACACACACACACACACACACACACACACACACACACACACACACACACACAAACACACACACACACACACATATGTAGGCCTACACATAAAAAAGGTCAGAGGGATAACATGGAGAGGGAGAAAAGTGTGTGGTGCTGGTACCTGAGGGCACTACATCGATAATAACAGGCGCTAGCTTAGAGATAAGACTGATATATAAGTGACATTTACTGAAAATATCCTTTATAATGAACACACACACACACACACACACACACACACACACACACACACACACACGTATATGACTCAGAGGTCGTATTAACCAAATATTTTCCGTCTATAGCCGAATTCACACCGCAGCACTTTTCCCACTTTAGTTCCGATATAGTTCCGAAATGTCGCGTTCACACCAAAAAGAGCCGGAACTAAAATTAGTTTATCAGAACCTTTTTACCCCCTTTATAGAGCAGGTACTTTCATGGGAGAAAAAGGTTTCTATGGCTGGGCGGAATGCAAACCACGCCCCGTAAAACTCCCAAAACGTTTTGTGAAGCCGCCATTTTATTATCCTCACATTATTAGCATTAGCATTATCCCAGCGCACAAACGCAGAGAGACTAACTTATGGCAACACAAAAGAAAACATGGGAGCGGTGGAGATGAGGAGGTGTCGGCGTTCTGGCGATTTACTCGGAAGGCTTCAGTAGAAGCTGCTTGGAGTCCCAGCAGCTTCTACTGGGGGGTGGCAGTACCGTGAAATTGTGCCAGTAAACCCAAAGCAGAAGAAGAAGAAATACGTCAGCGGCTTCATTTGCCTAATCCTCCCCCAGGAACTTATTCCGGTGTGAACACGATCTGTACTTAGTTCATGAGAACTAAAGAGTTCGGTAATACTGGATTTTGACGGAAATGTTAAGATAGATAGATAGATAGATAGATAGATAGATAGATAGATAGATAGATAGATAGATAGATAGATA
>NW_011334543.1:0-4305 GCF_000735185.1 Notothenia coriiceps
GAGAGAGTACCCAAGTTAAAGAACTCAGAAAATAATCTCTTGTCGAACCGAGGCTCGAGTAAAACTCACTGACTGCGTCTCTACATGGACGTCAATAAGCCGTTTACGAGTACTATCCCGGTTATGATCATATTGGGGATATGGTGTTTACATGAGCACAGAGAGATCGGGTTATTCATGTTCCCCGCTTACATGATAAATACTAGTAACCTGGCATTTCGATGCCTTTTCTCATCTAAACTTTCAGTATTTGTATCTCTCTATCATGACAAAGACGAAACTCCTCTCAAGAAGTGAGACGCTTTTGCCGCCGCCGCCGCCGCCATCACTGTTAACTGATTAACTGCTACCAGCTGAGGACTTACTTTCCTCTTCTTTGAAAAAAATGTTCTTATGTCCATGTTGTCTGTGGGAGAAAACATATCAAACCAAGAGATCGTCAGCTTTGATTTTCGCTGTATTAACCATTTCCTGAACATTTGGTGTGTGTGCCTTACATCCGCTACCGGCATCGCTTCATACAACAGATCTGAGCTGTCAAACTATGACAACACTCCTTGAACATGCATGCGCTATGTGAGAATCTGCCTTGGTACAAAGTAGCAGTGAAAACATGGTACGGCGTTTCATTGATTTGGCATTCTCCCAATAAGCAAGTGGAATGGATTTGATATGAAGCACTGACACAGCGTTCTACAAAGTGCGGTGAGTGGACAGGCCGATTCATGGACTTTCCGAATAGTAGAAGTGGGGGGGGACTAAACTAATAATTTGAAAAAGTGGGGGGGGACTTGTCCCACCCTCATATAATGGCTGCGACGCCCATGAATGAGAGACGTTCTGCAGTAAGGAGGGGGTTTCACCGACGGCAGGTGGCTCTGACTTGTATGTATAGTTTGATAGTTGTTTTTACTTTACACGACACTGTTCAACACTTCATTCTGCTTCACTCTTTCGCTAACGATTTTGAAGACACCCGCGTTCTTGCGACATGTAAATACTATGCTTCCTATGTTTTGGTGCGGACTGCGTTCACACCAGCGATTAACCGCTCCAGAGTTCACTAGCAAGCGGTCCGAGACCACCTCTTTTAAGCGGACCAGAGTCCGGTTGTTTAGTTCACACCGACCCAAACGAACCGCACCAAGCGGCTAAACGCACCAGGGTTCGATTTAACCGGACTATAAAAGGCTGGTGAATGCAACCTTAGTTCATCAGAACTCTGATGAACTAAGTACGGCAAAGTACTTGGTGTGAAAACGCCTATTGTTTAGGACATTTCTAAAGAATGTAAAACATGACTTTAAACAATCTAAACCCCTTGTTTTTTTTTTACACGATAGATTTCTCACATGTATGGCAACAAGTCAAAAGGTAGGTAAGAGCTTGGTCAGAGGAGTTTATTCATTACAAACATGTCCACATCATGGCTACAGGCAGCTGAACATAAGGTTCTCCTCCAGTCTTGGAAAGGTTTGTCTGAAAGTCTCTCCTGGTTTCATATTCTTCATGTGAGCACTAACAGCTGTTTATGGTCCTTGACATTTACAGAAAGGTTTCAAAATTACTGAGGTTCTACAATCATAGGAAAGTTACAGCATTTGAAAGAAAGGGTTGTAAAATTCCTCATTTCCTGTTGCTGGATGGATTCTACATGACCCACTATGACTTCTGACTTTACCTTTCCCTCCTTCAAAGCTGTTCTTAAGACTTTCATAAATATTGAACGAAACAATGTAATAAATACAGCAGCACAGGATTTCATGTGCTGTTTTTGTCGGGTCAGACTCAGACATGTTTAAAACTCTAGTGAAATATTGTGTCCATTCTTATGTAAACCAGTGTTAGAACTCTTCTGATAAATAATCTCATCTTGATAGAAGTCATCCATCAGCTTCTGTCCCAACTCCTCTACTGGCCACTCCTCCACAAACCCCAAGCTGTACAAGCCCGGTGCTTGCTCCAGATCAGCCCAGTCCGAATCAGCTGGCAGGCTGCTTACAGAGCCCTGCAGGGCCGAGGAGATGCTCACCAAAGCAGAGTGACTAAGGCTGTCTTCATGCATTGTCTGCTCTTCTCCAGTCAAGTGACTTAGATGAAGAGCTTCGTCTTCTTCAGCTCCAGAATCAAAATCAGGCTTACCGAGAGACCTGTGTACAAAGGTTGTGTCCCTGAAGCCAGCTGGATGAGCGTGCTGCTCTGAGTCTGACTCTCTGCTCTGAACACTGTGAAGCATATCATCATCATCATCATCATCATCATCATCATCATCATCATCATCACCACCATCTCCATCTGCTCTTTCACTCCGATCAACATCTTCTGCTTGGCCTTGTATCCAGTCAGACTGTTCTGACCAGAGGAGCGAGTCACTCTGATTTGCCTCCAGCCTGCTGATATTAAACAAACCTGGGACATCCATTCCCAAGTCACCGGTCGCAGAGTGTTTCCCAACTGTCTCAAAGTCTCTAATATCTGACTCCCAAAGAGAACCAGATCTATTTGTGGCTCCAATAACAGTATCAGGGGTGAAGCTTTGTGCCCCACTATTAATGGTGGTGCTGCAGCTCTTTGGGTCACCATCAGCACAAAGCTCACTGGTAGGAAATGCAGCTGTGGAAACATTTTCTGCAGAACCAAGATTGGTCGTATCATCATAATCAATCGCAAAGCTGGAAGCTGTAGTTGTAGCGTTGGCACCAGAAGCATCAGTGCTGATGTTGTGACTGGACAAACCACTCACAGAAGCATGTTCGGTACTTGAGAATTCCTCCGGTGTACTCTGGTCAGACATGATGTCCTCTGTAGAGAACTCTTTCAGCTGGCTGTCCGTCTCATCCATCACCACCTCTGTCTCTCCCACGTCCTCCTCTTCCTCTTCCTCCTCTCCGTTTCCCTGCTGAGTGACTACATCACTTGTTCTCCATGCTTTTGTGTCATTGGTCTTCTTAGGACTGGCTTCTTCCTCCTCCGTTTCCTGTGGAAAAGTCTGGACTTCCTTATAGTTCTCATCTTTTTCCCCTTCCAGCTTCTCTTCTGGATCTTCCCAGTCTCTTGTCTCCTCTGCTTGAAAAGACATCTCCTTCTCCCTTGGTTTCACTTCACTTCTTTGTCTGATGAGCAAGCCTGGACTGCTGACTGTGTTCTTGATAGCTGCTTAGAGAAGCAGGAGAACATATAAAGCCAGAGATTAAACAGCAATACTGTCATTCAACAACCCCCATCACCCCACCAACAAACTGCTCTGCCTGCTGCCGTGTGGCAGGCAGTACCGCAGCATCAGGACTAAAACCACCAGACTCAGGGACAGTTTCATCCCACAGGCCATAAGACTGCTAAACTCATGAGCTCTGTGAAGTGCCTTCATAACCTTAAGCATCATTCAGTTTGCATTTCAAATATAAATGTATTGCTACAATAAGCAGTATTGTATATTCCGTTCTTAGCTAATCTTAGTCTATTTGACATGTATATAGTCTACTTCTCCTGCATTACTTGCACACTGGTCACTTGCAACTTTTTTATTTTATTTCTATTATGTTTCTTTTTACACAGTTTTTTTTATGTATTCTGTGTTATATATATTTATGTAGACTGGAAGTGAAGCCTTTCATTGCCTTAACTACACTGTAGCTACTGTGCATATGACAATAAAACCTTTATCATAGATCAATGACCAAGTCGTATCTACAATGCGAAATACTGAGTGTTATTATTTCATTGCACATAATCACTGATGTATTAACTTATCTCCAGTTATGTGATTTGGAGAAATTTGTTTCCAGAACTTACGTATGTTGCCGCACATGGAGTCACAGCAGGAGCACACTGAGGCTGCGGCCGTCAGCTCCTCCCACCTGCACACACAAACATCAGTGCACATGCAAACACACACAATCTACCACTGAATTCACACCAAATATATTGACACTGATTTATATGATGTAATGATTGCTCTGATTTAACTGCGCTACACTTGAAGTGGTTTATGTTAATAGCGTTGCTTACCTGCCAGCAGCCTGGTCGTAGCTGCAGGACTTTGTAGGAGTAGGAAGTGGTGAGACCGACTGACATTGAACAGTGGAGGTACAGCACCTACAATCAGACACACAGCAGATTATAAAGTCGCTGCTGGGTTTATAGATCCACTAGTTTAGTTAACATGTCATTAAGGTATGTACTGCGCAGCTTGCAGGATCCTTCCAGCACTTCTTCAATATCTATCTTAGTCTTCAGTCTTAGCGATTCTGGTAGAAGGATGCTCTAATGCAGCCTTTCCCAAACTCAGGGTCACGACCCAACATG
>NW_011334544.1:0-5000 GCF_000735185.1 Notothenia coriiceps
CAGAGTGGCCTTTTATTGTGGCCAGCCTAAGGCACACCTGTGCAATAACCATGCTGTCTAATCAGCATCTTGATATGCCACACCTGTGAGGTGGGATGGATTATCTCGGCAAAGGAGAAGTGCTCACTATCACAGATCTTTTCAGATTTGTGAACAATATTTGAGAGAAATGGTTATTTTGTGTATATAGAAAATGTTTTAGATCTTTGAGTTCATCTCATGAAAAATGGGAGCAAAAACAAAAGTGTTGCATTTATATTTTTGTTCAGTGTACTTTGCATATAAAAGAATTACTAAAACAATGGCCACGTCTCAGAAAAAGAGCAGGGCTGCCAATAACAAGTTAAATCTGATATATATATATATCTATCTATACAGCTTACATGGTTAATTCAGTATAATGAACTTTTCCACAGGACTGATTCCATCAGAACAACAGTCATGATATAATCAACTCTCTGTTTCTCTAATTTAACACAGTTTTGTTTTGCCTTACTCGAGATGAATGTGACACTAAAGACTCGACACTTCAGAAGCCTACATATAACAGACCGTAAGGCATAGGAAGCTTCGTGCGTGTAGTTTGACATGGTTCAGGGGGAAATGCAACGTAACCCCTGACATGACTGTAATCAATAAAGTGGAAAATTATATTATGCACAAAACTATCACTACAAACGGTTAACATAACATGTTGAAGATTCAGTAGGGAATATTACGGAGGTCAATTTAAATGCCATTAACTTACTAGCTGCTACGCACAGAGACAATACCTTTTCCTTCAGTTCTTCTACTCACTACTTCAGTAGTTTCTGGTTGTTGTGTATAGTCTGGCTGCAGGGACAGAGGGCTGTTAATGAAGCTGATAATGATTTAATACTGAAGATGTGGCGCCTGCTAACCCATCTGTTGGTTAGCCTTAGAGCACTTGAAATGATTTGCAAAGACGATCTTTTTTTTATTTGAAGGCGATATCGTTGTTTTGTTAAACTGATCTATTTTTACAGGAATCCTTGTGTCAATAAAAATATAATTTCTTTGTAACTATTCAGGTATTAAGAATGAGATGCTGCAATTGTTTACATGTGAAATATTGCACCTGTTTTTACTGATTAAAAAATAATCATCTTTCATCTAAAAGTCGTCCTGTTGTTGATATATAGGAATTAAGGTTTCGGCAAAAAATGTCATCGTGAAAAAATCGAAATCTCCTCTGCTCACATACAGTATGTGATATTACATTCATGCATTTCTTTGTTTTATCAGTTGCTTCTTACTGAATACATAAGAAGCACTATGAAGTAAAGATTGCATCGATGTTCCTTCAGTAACGCGACAATTTAAATGTAAACATGGGCCATGCATAAATATACATTAATCTCAAAGGGAAACGAAGCTTTATTCCAAATGTTAGTTCAATCAGGAGAGACTTCATTTTGTTTAAAGAACATTTATTGACACATGCCATAAATGTTAAGTCTTGGGCGATCCTGAAATCGTATATCTAAAGGGGGAAATGCAGCCGTGAGCATATAGGGAACCCCCCCGGGGTCTAGACACTGGTGAGTTTGCTGAAGATCTGGATTTGATTAGGAGATGGGATGAAGAGGAGGTGTGATGAGGTTTTTGGATTAACTCTCCTGGCACTGGATATGATGAGAGGAGGTGGATGGGGAGGAGGCGGGCGGCAGCATGAAAACCTGAAATCACAGCTGACTGCAGGAGAGAGGAGTTAGGCTGCAGCATGGTGATTGGCTGCTGGAGATTGAGGTGAAATGTGAAAGGTTAAAAGAAAGCCCGTGATGAGCTGATTATATGCCGCTGTGGAGTGAATGTATACCAGTCTTCCTGAAAGAACTTGCGCTGAGCTTCATTTCATTTCCATATGCAGTCCTTGTGCATGCAAAGCACATATTACCAATTTAATTGTTTATTGTATACTTTTACCAACTTTTACACATTTTGTGTTAACTTTTGACACTTTAAGTAGATTTTTCATTTTCCATTTTTTCCTTCCTGGGTAAAGTGACCAATCCGCGGAGTCGTTACGTGCCAACATGGCACCCAGACCCCACGCAGCATTCTCATCTGTTTGTCATTACTGGTGTCATTTTCTGGTTGCTAACAAACGCCATTGTAAGACATAATCACTGATGTTCAGCTGTAACGGTGGTGGACTCATCAGAACAGAGTGGGCGAGCTGACCAATCAGAGCACACTGGGCTCATAGGGGGGGGGCAGGAGCTCCAACAAGCCGTGTAGGACAGAGAGTGAATACACATAATATAGAGATGCTGTATGAGAAACCAATGTGAATTTGGAACATTGAACAATGTAAATCTATTCTAGTAGACCTCAACAATGGAATTATGATCAGTAGAAATGGCCATGACATGGGAGCTTTAAAACAACTCCCAATAATGTGTCATTTACGTCTATTTGACAGTGTTTGATAAAAACAACGATGCCAAGTCTTTCAAGAAATCACCAAAACCTTTAAAAAAGATATAATATATTCTTGGCCTTTTAAAAAAAATAGATTTATGTTTGTATGAAGGCATGTCCTTGGTGCTGAAGGGAAATCCCGTAGCGCTGTGTTCAGCCAAGAGTTAAATGTCAGATTTAATTTGGAGCAGTAGAAGTCATGTGCGGCTCATTTCAGTCTGAATGGAGAGGTATTCGTCTTTAGTTCCATGCACTGCAAGTCTCTCAGACACAGGGATGTTGTAAATGTTTTCAAGTTGACCAGATACTTATACATCTTATGTTCCTTCATTCTTAAAAATAGCTTTTACTACTTTCTTATGTGATGAAGTGCCTTGTTGTTAATCAGTATGTATTTGACTTTAACAGATGGTAGTTGTTTATTTCCATTTGAGGAGGTCATCTGCACCGATCTCTATTTCTATCATGAGGAAATAACTGTCGAGATTTAAGAAATCAAATTAACCTAAAACATATGTATGTGGTTTTTTGTTGGCATGTGTTAAAAATATACTGTTGCAAAAAAACGATACCATGTGAAAGGTTAGCATGTAAGAGATTTCCTCTCATGCACAGATGTGGGAAATAGGAAATCTATGATTGTTGTTATAAGAGTATTTCCTCGCTCATTTGATTTGTGGCAGGGTTGGGTCAGAGAAGCTCACACAGGAGGCAATTCAGCAATCTCATGACTTCAGGGGAAGAGAAGGAGGTGTTGCCGACGGTGGGGAAAACTCTGGAGTCAGACTTTACTCTACAACGACTGTAAGTACTCTGCTTTATTTCAAAACTGTTCATTTGTTTAACTGATAGTATTTACAGGATTTGAAGCTATCTGTAAGATATTTGTCCGCGTTACAGTGTGAACTTTGTTGCACTATAACAAGCAACAATGTTTAATTCCATACTGTATGTGTGTACGTTTTGATACTTGCATGGTTAATGATACTCACACGAGTCACATAGTGAGATTTCTTTGACCTATTACAGATTTGAGAATATATTCTAGGAATCAAAAATGTTCCTGCACACAAACAAAACCACCTGATTAAAAGTACCTCCCAAACTGAAAAAAAATATGTTCAAACTGTTCAAATAATGCCTATTCTGTCAAAATAGAGGCGGTCAATAACCAAAGGTTGAAATATTTCAAAGATGTATGATTACTTATATTGATGACATCTATTTAGGAACACCCAGCCATATGCTGTAGTTCTGTAAAGTATTTAAATACATTTAATTAATTTTAATCTAATATAATTGGGGCCTTCTCTATGCTGCTACCACTGCTTTTATCACTACTTATTTGATTCCTATTTCTTTAACTGCATTGAGAGAAGCCTATGACATTGTTTGTGTCTGAGAATAATGACAATAAGTATAATCTGATTCTGATATATGATGCATTTGTGATCACTACAATCATTTACTAAATAATTAAAAAGTATACATGTTGCAGCCCTAGTTACCTAAATGTTTGATACGATTTATTTACAGGAACTATGGCAAATGCACAAACACCAGTGGGTGAGTCTATACCGTCTGTACGACAGAACACATGGGTTGCTCCTCATTATTAAAAAGCTCTAATATCCTGTAACTTTTTTAGAAATTCTAACTCTTATCAACGTTTTGTGACACGCTCAAGGCTTTTATTTTCATTTGTACATATCTACTGTACAGTGTAGTATGACAATGAAAATCTTAGGTCACAGGATTTGCATTGTTATAACTACACTGTAGCTATGTTGACAATAAAAGCCTTGAATCCTTGAAAAAAAAAAGTGGTGAAAAGAGTTAGAATTTCAAAAAAAAAGTTACGGGATAATAGAGCTTTTTTTATATTGAAGAGCAACCCATGTGGTCTGTTGTACTTCACTTCTCCTCCCTCCTCATGCTGTGCAGTGGCAGTCGGTTCGTTTGGAGACGGTCCGGTCCAGGTGTCCTGTCCTCAGTGCCATCAGACGGTCCTCTCCCAGGTGCATCACTCCTCCGGGCTGCTCACCTACATGTTCTGTGGAGGACTCTTCCTCTGTGGGTAAGGAGGGGTGGAGCGTAACTGGGGTCATTATAATATTCATATTTCAGTTTCTACTTTATATGAATGTTGTTGTGAAAATTCAGCATTTTCTTTATTGAAACATGTCTCATTTACCATATATTGTTACTAAACTTGACAAGGAGGACACACTACTTTTATTGGCTTTTTGGGGTTTGTCTGTTTTATATGAAAACCTATATATGTGTCCCCGGTGTTCCAGGGAACTCAACCCTCTCTATTTTCCTCCATACCCAAATCTCTTAAAAAGGGGCTGCAACGGATCTGATACTGACTGATCCAGATTTGAACACTTCTGTGACGTCACAGAAGTGGCGCTACGGCTATTGGGCCAACTCCACCAATCAGGAGGAGACAGCCACGGACATTGCCGTTCGAAAGCGCTGGAGACGCTGTAGTACATATGCCAGGCCTGTAGATGGTGCTGTTCTCACAGAATCAGCCCATGAAAAGACAG
>NW_011334545.1:0-3985 GCF_000735185.1 Notothenia coriiceps
CATTGCGATACACACCGGGGGTGTTTCTCAATGTTGAGGACGCTTGCTTGGTAGCACATGTCTTCCGAGTCACTTGCTTCAGAAGCGAGGCAGGAATCCTTCCTAGACTCGGAAAACGGATATTTGTGGAACAGCCTAACAGTTGTGCAGATGCGCATCATATGCGAGGCCCCGCCTTAAATGGAGCGCGATTTCCGCCAAAGATTTGGAAATTGGTCCGTGCGCAAAGCATTGTGGGGATTTTAAGACTGCGGAGTCTACACATGTACAGCAAAAAGTATTTCCGGGCCGAGCGACTGATACGGAAGTGTAGTACCGCCGTTTGGCCACAACGAATATTTTCCTCAGAGTCCGGCGCACTTCCTGGGGGCTTGATACACACTCACTGAACTGATTACCCAAGATCCTCAGCTATGGTTTAAGCTCGGTGATTGGATTTTTTAGCCGCAATGCACGTTGGGATATGGTGTTAATGCGATATGAAATCCGAAAAACATTTCGGAGTTTAGGATGGCCGAAGACACTACACTACCCATAATCCCCAGCTATTGTTTGGGACTGCAAACCCCGTGATTAATCTTCAAGCTCTGGGATTGGATGTTGGAGTGGCAGTGCGCCAAGGTTACGTCGAGTGTCAAACAGCTCTTTGAAATCGAAATACTGCACTACACTCTCCGTTTTGCTATCCTGGCGGTCGGACATCCGACGCTTTAGTACCTGAAATAAGTGATACGGCGGGCAGCTGGTGTTAGAGGCCACGCTGTTAGCTGCCCCTCTAAACAGATACGGTGATCTTGCGTTTATATTCTGGGGGGTTTACTCCTGAAGGTAGGACGGCCGTTTTCCGGAGCCTTATCAGCATCGGAGCTCGGTATCGGAGACGACCTAGATATTAACATTGGTTGTATCGAAGTTAGATTCCTTTTCAACATATACAACTTAAAATAAATTACTACAGCTATAAGGTACCCCTTAAGGCAAGACATTATCCCTCCACTATTGTGTTATGATAATTGAAATCAATCATAGAATTATGTATTCTCACATTACTTGTTGCATTTATTACATTTTAAATTGAACAGCCAAGTTCTAAGCTTTTGTTTGGTGTTCAGGTAAGTCTACTCGACTTTAACTAGCCTCAGGCCCAATACAATAAATGCATGACACACATAAGACTTTATATAGGAAGTTGACATAGTCATCTTTTTTGGATAGCATTTTGAAAACCAAAATATATCAACTCACGATCATGAACTGAAAAACACATGAAAGACGAAAACAAGGACAAATGTATGGAAGTGACCCGTCAATATAAAATGTAAATGCTGCCAAATATATAGATATAAGCATATTGTTGTGATGCATACCTGTGTAAAGACGCCAGCAGCATCAGTCGGGATTAACATGCTTATTTAACTGATTTTTTGGGGGAAATACAGCACGGGTCTTTTTACTTGTTTGATTAAACCTCTTCTTAGGGCTGGATGGTCGTGTACATATCCCTCACTTTCCTGTTATTTTTTTTAACAGTCTGCAGCTTTACACAACATTTATATGTCTGGCCAATCATGAGGCAACAAGTACTGTTTAATTATAACTTGATTAAACTCCATATAGTGTTTTCTGACCCCTCCTCAGTCCTTCAGATGTTTGTGGAGTCGGTTTAGGGCGTCTTCTACAATGTCCAGCTCATGTCGGATGTCTTTCACCATGCTGTTGATGCTGTTGGTGTCCTTCAGGACGTCCACACTCTGGGTATAGGGGTCGTAGCGTACTGTGAATGGACGCCAAATGGTCTTAGCAAATTCCCTGCAGACACAGCAACGTTTCTCTATTAGTAACCCAGATAAATGTTTCACATCACTTTAACAGCGTCGAAATACAAAAACATTCAACAACCATATTGTTGTGTGCGGCCAATTAAAAACATTTGAAAAGTGAAATTCAGAATTCATAAATACAGTACAAGTTCCGAAAAGGGCAAAGGAAGGACTTAATAAGAAGTTACATTTAGAAATGCAACATAAACAACAATACTGTGAGTTATGTCCTTGGGGAATACACAACAAAAGGAATTGTTAAAGCTAAGTTAATGTTTTGGTATGCTAACAAAATGTTTAGGTAGGTTACAGATAGAGGAAATGCTGTTGGTAAATAAATAGTTTGACATTTGGGAAAATTCACTTATTTACTCTATTTCCAAATGTGACAATTGACAATTGATACTAATCTCATGTCTGTGTGCAAAGTATAGAGCTAGAGCCAGGAGGTAATTAGCCTAGCTTAGCATAAGCAATTTAAAGCAGACTAATTCAACTCTATGAAACATGTTACAGTGCTAGGTAATTAATTTATGCAAGATAGGTTGCCCATTGCAACTGGGATTATTTAAAATGTTGGGCGGAATTCTACTGACCTCATTTTGTTCTTGGCGTCCTCAAAACTCTCAGAAACAAAGTAAACGTCTTGGAACGTAGTTATTTTGCACTCCTGGTTACAGGTCACCACGGGGTCAAACTGAAGGATATGGGCCTTGCCAGACAAAGCATGCTGATGGAAGAAAGAGACATATTGTAGACACATTTACATATTGAGAGAATGCCGCTCCAAACCTGATCGGTCATGTAACATGGTTTTGGCTGACCGAAACATTAAAATGTGAAGTACCCCACTCAAAATTCTCCTAGTTACCATTTCCCCCCCAACACTCATTGCTGTGTATGGGCTAATGCTACAGGACTGACTGATAAGGTCAGTATTAGTTCATTCATATAAATTGAGATCATTACAAAAATAAATAAAAATACTGTTGCTGTATTAAAAATATATGGTTTTGTTATAAACCAGGAACTGTAATGTGCAAAGAAAGTGTTTTCTGGCACAAAAATTCAAGTAATTTAATTTTGTAAAGATTATGAAAGAAAGCCTAAGCAGAGCCACAGTTAGTTCAGAGTATGAGCATAAAGTGCAGTAGATGATTGTGTATTGTATCAAGCTAGACAAAGGATATCATGTGTTACCTGGAGTTCACTGATGGAGGAGAGGAGTCCAGCTCCATAGGCCCTGAGCCTGCCCTCCTGCTTACAGAGACCAAACTCCACTGTGAAGAAATAACACTAGAACAAAATAGGTTGTCATTTGGACATTATTCTATTCATCCACAGTATTAGAATGTAAGTAATAGATGTCGTTGAAAACATTTGTAAATTGAAACTTTAGGGAACTTTGAACAAACATTAATGCGATATTGAACAATGGCAAGCCATTGGCAATTATCAGTAAGCTGCTCAACAACAATCCATTTTATAAGGGATTTTGTGCTTAAATCAAACCGAGGAGACAAACACACTCATAATGTGAAACTGAGAGCTGGTTTCAATAAAATGGGGGCATTTCACTCAAATAAAAGTGTCAATGTGTAGTAGTATATATAAGTGGACAGTATACTGTATACTTCTTTGGCTTTAGTCTCCTCTTTGGTTTCTTTCGGTGGTGTGTGTTTGCATGTGTGTGCATTTGCGTGCCTGTGTGTGTTCTCACTGTGGCCAGTTTCTGAACAGCATCATCTGAAGCTCCCAGCGAAGCTAAACCAATCTCCTGAGAGAACTGGGCGAAGCTGGGCTCAGCCAGCAGAGGAACATGACCCAGCAGTTCATGGCACGTGTCTCTGCATCAAACACACATTTGAGAAGGAAAATGTAGGTAGGTGTTTACAACTCGTGATCATTGCAACAGTAGTACAAAGTGAAAGTCTTGTGCGTCTGCACATTTGTACTCACGGCTCAGGAGTGTACAAAGGGTCGGAGCTGTGACGGACATACTGAGTGCAGTGGAACACTCTGAAGGCCAGGCCCGCCAGAAAGTCTCTGGGGGAGAGGTACCCTGCTACTGGCCGAATGATGAAGCCTGAGCGCTCTGCACACACACACACACACACACACACACACACACACACACACACACACACACACACACACACACACCC
>NW_011334546.1:0-7363 GCF_000735185.1 Notothenia coriiceps
GACCAAAGCTGTTTATCAGCATTTTTCAACTAAAATTGGTTACGCGGCCGGCAATACATCAAACTTGCACACTCATTTGAAAAGGCATCACCGGAACTTGAATAACACCGGTAGGGCTGCAACAAACGATTAATTTGATAATCGATTAATCTATCGATTAATGAAATGATTAATCGACTATTCGGACTATTACTGTATGCCTTGCACAATTTCTCAAACGCTCTGATTTAGCCATCAACTTTTAGATTTAGCTTGAGGTTGTTTTAGGCATGTGGAAACTAACAATGAAGACAATAAAGATGAATACTTGATTCAAAAATACATATTATTAAATTAACTAAACACATTTTGAACAAAATTAACATTGCTTTTTATTTAAATTAAATAAATAATATTTCACATCAAAAGAAACAACAATGTTTTAACAAATCGTATTAAATAATGTGATAACAGAACTGTAAACAGAATAGCTGAAACTTTAACAAAATAAATAACTCAGTTACCTCTAAACATTAACCCATGTTTGTATCATGTAGTTAACTCCGTGTGTTGCTGCTAGCATACATAACACCTGACGTGGAAACGTTAATCGTGGACGGGGCTACAGAGCTACTAGAAAGACAGTCGAACCCGGTGCATTCCTCCGTCTGAATGTGGAGCACTTTTGATAAATGTTTAGACAAACTGCTCGTGTTACCGCCCTTACATGCTAAACTCTTATTGCACTTTTGGCAACGAGCATTGTCCACATCGAGACGGGTAAAGTTTAACCACACCTCGGAGCGCGTTCTCTCCGCCATCTCCGCAGTGTGTTGCTGCATGTAGCAGCGCGTGTGTGTAAACTGCCCCGCCCCCTCGCACACAGACCGGGGAGAGAGATCTCGTCTGATCGAAAATACACCATAGACGCATTTGTTTGTCTTTTTGCATGTTAGAAACGAGTTGGCGACACTAAGACTGCGATATAATGTTTTTGTATCAATAATACATGACATATATTTTTTAAATGTCTCCAGTACCGATAAAAAGACCAATAACGTTGGAGCTTAACGGCGCGTAAAACACGTGATGACGTCACCAACTAATCGACGACTGAATTAGTTGGCAACTAATTTGGGTCGATTAAGTTGATTAGTTGTTGCACCCCTACTCTACACACACACTGTACACACACTCTAGAGATAGGATGGTATCCCGGATAGAGTTCAAACACACTCCCAATAAGTTAATCATGATCAATTTCTAGTATGGGGATAAATATCCTCATGAGTGATTTGAAAACGCTGTCTAGCTCTCTATCGTGGTAGAGTTTTGAGAAACAGACTCTGACTAAGAACGGTCTGAAACCATGTTTTATTTATTCCTTTATCTTTGAAGTGGATCCTTCTGAGTTAAGAACACCTTTTAGACTTGTTTTTAACCAAAGTGTGGGAAAAGTCTGTTTTAGAACCACATTGTAAGAAGTTCTAAGCATATCGTATTTACCGTCAGGGCAATACTCTGAGTTCCTCATCGTCCCATGCCTAATCCATTCTCTTGCATGTCGTCACAGCAGGTGGAAAGCTTCCCTAGAATAAAGCGTATTGTTATATATGAATTATATATTATTTATTTAGTCATTATTCCCAGTGTTTGGCCTTAAAGACCGTCTTTGTTCCGCAGGTCGGAGACAGTGGTGTGCCATCGGCGTTCTGGTCACCATCATGATCGTCGTCCTCATCCTGTTCTTCGCTCTCTGATGATGGCAGTGACCTCTGACCTCTCGGATACACTCCTCCCTGATAGGACGGACTGAAACAGGAGGAAGGATGTTTCCCCTCCTCCTCCTCTTCCTCCTCTTCCTCTCCTCCCACTGAGGGGAAACTGATGACCTGCAGAGAGAAGTGACGATACCATCCTCCTCCTCCTCCTCTGTGCTCTCAGTGATTCTAGTGAAAGGGAAACAACTTGAGCGGGGGGTTTAACGCCCCGGTGTTATTTCACATCGGTGCATTTTGGTTATATTTGAAAATAACGGTACGGTACAAGAAGCTGCTGCCGGGTCAAAAATGAAAAACCTGTTTAGCAAATCGAGATATTTTTACGTCAAGTTTTGAAATGAAGACTGTGTCCGATAGCAGTCAAATGAGTTTGGTTGATCAATTAGTGAACATCTTGGGCGGTAGGAAACGGCACTTCAGTTCTAGTTCCTTTTATTTGGGAAAACTATAAAAAAGTGTCTTGTGTTCATCGTCATTATTACATTTTTAATGATGCTGAACTTTAACATATTTCTTCTGAGCCAAAAGTTCCAAAAAAGTTTTCCTTTCAGCGGAAGGAGAGGCAGATTTTCCAGTAAAGAAAAAACTCTTTTGTGAAATATTAATTTGGCGAAACCTGATTCTTGGCTGCCGGAAAGTATTTTTAAAACGGTGATGAATCAGGATGAATTAACTGCTAAATCAATTAAGCCGCCGTTCTTCGTGCACACAGGAGCAGCGTGGGAGGGTTAGGGGTTTTTCAGTGTTGCCTTAAATATATTTTTATATATCGTGAAATGTGCAGTATGTTTATGTGCCTACGTGTGAATCAAGTCCGAGTCATCATGCTAAAAAGAAGTGTCAGTTCGCCCAGAATCAGTGAAATTAGCTGCTAGACAGCATTTTTTTTTTTTTTAACTGATCAGCATATTTCAGTGAGTCAGCTCTGAAATCAGCAGCAGCCAAAACAAAAGCATGGAGACTCATCGTAGCTCGAGGCAGTTCCTCCTTGACACCAGACGCTCGTGATTTCTCAGCGGACTGCAACGTTTGATTCCCTTTCCTGAGAAGGTGATGTCTGGTCTTGCAGCACTCGATTGGCCGAGGCTTTGTTCCTCTCAACCTTGTCTGGGAGCGAATGGGTTTGCTGTGTTTGACTGAAAAGCTTTACCTAAGGAGAGGAGGAACAGTTGCCGGGCAGGAAGCCGGGCAGGAAGCCTCGCAGGCGGCGCAGTTTTAGGCTCGCAGCGCCCTCTGCTGGACGCTGAAGGTCATGGTGGTTCTTTGTGTCATGTCAGGTTACTCTGCCCACGCTAGGGTGTGTTGCAGTGCTGTACAATGCTTTCTGTAAATGCACATTACTCCTGTACAAAGGCTTCATGCAGACATGTATTTTAAATCCCGCTTGATTTGTCTTTTTACTTGTGTTTTTTTGCCTTGAATGAAATTATTAAATAAGACGTTTAATGACATTTCCATTTTTTTTTTTTTTTTTACCAAAGCAGTCGGAGGTCAGATGGCCGTGGGTTTAACGCAAAGGTCTTCTAATCTTCATGTGTGCTTTAAATGTGCTTTTACATATTCATGCTCCCACTCTTTAAATGCTTCAGTGGGGAAATGTCTGCAGCATAAATGAACCTCATGTGGTTTCTGTTCATGAGTCACTCAGACCTCTGCACAGAGGGAGGAGGTCTGCAGGTACTGGACTCTCATAATGGAAGGATTTATATTGTGTTTCCTTAATGTTCAGGCTCTCTGTTCGCATTTGACTACATCTATATAAACTGTATGATACTGTTTCATCACGTCTCAGTGTTTTCTTCATGGGCTTGTTTCCACATCTGGGTCTAAAAGATTCATCAGAGAATTCATCCAAGAAGGAACTACAGATTGATTGCATCTAGGCAGCGAACGTTGTGACAAATCTTCAATTATTCAGCAAATCTCATGAATATGTTTAGCTGATTTTTTTTTTAATAGTTTCAGGCTTTGTTTACAAGCCACTAATAGAGCAGAACAGACAAACATGTCTCCTGTTAAAAGTAATTTTTTGACATTTTTAAATGTGTAACACAGAAATGCGTGAGGTTTCCACTTTAAATTCTTGAAATAACAGTCAAGCAAGACAGGGTCAAAAATGACCCCAGAGGCCACAAGGTGTTATTATGTGTTGTCATTAAAAATATATAAATTATTCAAAAAGGGCATCCTTACTAAACTTTGACATATACCAGTCTCTGATTAATTAATTCATTGTTTCACTTTTTTTTTAAATCAGAAAATTGTATAATTTCATATAAATAAGGGTCTATCGGCACTAAATTCCAAAACTGAGGGAGAAATGTGTGGTAATGGGTTGTACTGAAGTAGAACTAAAGGTGTAACACAACATTTATTCACATTTTATACTTTATGCGTTAAATATCAAACAAGCAAGATGGGGTCATTTTTGACCCCAGAGGGCACAAGGTGCATAGTAATCAGTAATCGGGAGGACATTACGAGGGTTAAACATTAAAAAGGCGTGTGGCGCAGTGGATAGAGCCTTGGTGTTGGAATCAGGGGAGCACAGGTTCAAACCCCACTGCAGTCAGCATGTCGTTGTGTCCCTGAGACACTTCACCCCAAATTGCTCCTGTGGGGTTTGCCCACAGTATTGAGTATGTAAGTTGCTTTGGCTAAAAGCGTCTAACAAGTGACATGTCATGTAATGTTAGCTTTCTTGGACTCAATAGACACTGGCTTTAGATCCTGCACTCTTGTTCCTGATGTTAGAAAGAAGAGCTGCATGACTCTCAGTGTTTCAAAGCCTCAGGTCAGTGAGAGTGTACAGAGGCCTGTACCATGAATCCAGTTCAACAGACCCTGGATATGTTTGAGTTACCCGGCTCCCCTAATCCAAAGCAACTCGCTAAGCGGTCCTACGACGCTGGTTTCAACTCGGTAACTCAAGCGAGGGTTTCTCTGTCCGGCTGAGTGCGCGTTCACATGAAAGGGGCGGGGCTAGCAACATTTGACCAATCACAAACATGGAGAAGCGTACTGACAGCGCAGCGTCATACTTCCTGAATGTAAAGTGAACTATAATATTAGACATATGAAGAAGTTAAACTTTAAACATCCATGACTTAAACACTGTAATAGTGTCTAACAAGTGACATGTCATGTAAAGTCCTTATGTTTTCATCAGACTTGTATAGGACCTTAACACTTTAAGGCGTACCTTTCAAAAGAACGTAATCACCACCTGATATCTGGCTTCTTTCCAAATCTTAATTTAAAAAAAATCATGTTTTTGCAAATGATGTTAATTTAAAGTGAAACAACCCGTGTTGATATTACAGATGCTTTAGGCAAACTGACCGCCGACTGGTTTCAAAAAACTTATATTGTGACTAAACACCTCATTTTATTAAAGTTTAAATGATCTATTCATTTTACTTGTTTAACTGAACAGCAAATCAGATTTAGGCTCAAAAGTTTCTTTCACCTGTAAAATGACTTTGAACGATCTCCAAGAGAAGGAAGAACTGAATGTCCCAAATATTTTATAATACTGTCCCTTAATGCCGTAAATAAGGATTACAACCACTCACTGCTCTTTAAAGTAGAGACACTACATACTGATATACACCTGAACATCAGCAGGAGAGGACTCTTTAAAGTAGAGACACTACATACTGATATACACCTGAACATCAGCAGGAGAGGACTCTTTAAAGTAGAGACACTACATACTGATATACACCTGAACATCAGCAGGAGAGGACTCTTTAAAGTAGAGACACTACATACTGATATACACCTGAACATCAGCAGGAGAGGACTCTTTAAAGTAGAGACACTACATACTGATATACACCTGAACATCAGCAGGAGAGGACTCTTTAAAGTAGAGACACTACATACTGATAGACACCTGAACATTAGCATAATAGGGCTGTTTAGATTTGTACAGTGGCTTCTTCCCTCGTTGTTTGAATTAGTTACATATCGCTCTGTGTTTCATATTTTAGATGAAAGCTTCCAGCACATGTTTCAGGAGTGATTTTTAATTAAGAAGCACTCTTCATTACTTCCTCTCCTGAGAGCAGAAGAGGCGTCATGTGACATCTCTTTGACTTTAGCTGTAATGAGCGGAGCGAGTCTCCGGTGGCTGTACGGACTAAAGAGACTCTAGAAATAAACTGAGAGAAGAGAGGCGTCCTGAGAAATAAAAGTATTCCTGCTGTGCTCCAACCATGGTCTGTCTATAACAGATTCTACAAGACTCTTTTTTTCGTGTGTTTATGTGCATTCTTTTAATGGTGTATTATATTGAGTAAATTATATATATTTGTATACATAGACTGATGTAAAACCTACATCTTAAACAATTGCAATTGCAAATATACTTATATAATTACTAATACAGTTTGAAAACTATAAATGGATGTATTTGCAATTTTCTAGTGTGGAATCGACTATGAAACAAGAATCTGATGTAATTTTTTACTATGCCATAAAAAAATCCTGAAAAGACATACTTGAAGAAATATATAGAAAAAGTCATAGTATGTTATGTCATACAAAAATAATAAAAAGTTATAGCATCATATGCTTTAGAAAGTTCTTCAAAGTCTTAGTAAAGCATGTTGTAAAGAACAATGTTGGGCTATAAACGCTAAGCTAAAGGTGGCTAATGTTGGGCTATAAAGGAACTACAGCATGTCACATGACTTCACGTCACCACCGCTAAGCTAAAGGTGACTAATGTTGGGCTATAAAGGAACTACAGCATGTCACATGACTTCACGTCACCACCGCTAAGCTAAAGGTGGCTAATGTTGGGCTATAAAGGAACTACAGCACGTCATCACCGCTAAGCTAAAGGTGGCTAACACGTGGATTTGCTATCGTGGCTCCAAAATGGTGGAATGAGCTCCCCTTGACATCAGGACAGCAGAAAGCTTACACATCTTCCGGCGCAGACTGAAAACGAATCTTTTTCGACTCCACTTCAAGCGATAGAATTATGAACAAAGCACTTATATACTAATAAAGGACTGGCTTATCTAAAGCCAGTTGAGTAGCACTTGAAATGTTTTAGCTTCAAGTTTGTATTTTGTTGGTCGAACGCACTTATTGTAAGTCGCTTTGGATAAAAGTGTCAGCTAAATGCAATGTAATGTAATGTTGGGCTATAAAGGAACTACAGCACGGTCACATGACTTCACGCCTCACATTATTTTGTTGTGGCCGTTGTTCAGCAAAAGTCACATATTTCCACTTAAAAATACATGAAATCAAACAAAACACCATTAAAAACATTCATCCAGTAGAGTATTCTGAATGAAGCGTGAATAAAGAGCCGACGCAGCGGTAAGGTCAGTCCTGTTTGTTAAAAACATTTTATTAAGATATTCAGATTTTTCCTCATTTTTAATCAGTCTGGTTTCGTTTCTCTTTACAGTAGTTAATGTGCAATTAAATCTTTATTACTGGGTCACAGTTAGGAATTCACAAAGTTATTGGCACTTGGAACACATGGGGAAACACTGGCATGTACACGGGGGCTGAGGGGGGCGATTGGTTGGTTGGATGGGGGCGGGGCTAACACGACAGGGGGCGGGGTCTGTGTGTCT
>NW_011334546.1:7525-13153 GCF_000735185.1 Notothenia coriiceps
GGGAGGTCGAGGGGTGATGAGGTCACGCTGCAGCGCAGAGGAAGAGGAAGGCTGAGCGGAGAGGGAGAGATAAACAATGTGGATTCAGGATCTCCATCTCGATTTTGATCCACTTCCCTCGCTCCTCCGTACTCAAGTTTAGCCAGTTTTTGCACAACACAAGTCGAGACCATTCCTCCAAGGTTTCTACATGAGAAAAACCCACCCTCGGTTTCCAAAAGCGTAGTCAAATTAGAGTGTTTAGCAGCTAATAAGACAGAAATGTCCCTCAGGAGTGGGTACAAACTGAGCCCAAAGGAGAGTGGATATTGGAATTTGATACGTTGCCAAATGAATGCTTGTATTAATCTCTGTTTGCTCGATGTTCCAAGAAAATGAGCTAAAGTAGCGTTAGCCGAGAGTCACAATATGTGATTTCTGAAACCAGTGATTGAGGGTGACTTTTTCTTATAATTGGATTCAAACATTTGTTTTAAAAAAGGGAAATACGACCGTCAACAAGATCACACACTTCTCCATGCAGTACATATGACAGTCAATGCAATTACTTTCGACAGAGTTGAAAAGACATCAAGTCGTTTCCATCTTTGCTTCCTTCATTGATTTTGACATGAGCGTCTGATTATCAGCCGGAAGCAGTTTCTAAAGCGACAGCGACTCATCGTCAAAAAACTGAAACACTTGTGCTTGTTTGGAAAGTAATGAGAGTGGTGCAGTGATGAGCTACAAGTTAGCATCTTCCTGGTTCTAAGGTAATGGGATGTTTCCATTGGCTTTATGTGTCAAACAAACGTTTAGGATACTTACACGTTTTGTTCAGCAGGATAATCTCAAACTATAAAGGAACTACAGCACGATCACATGACTTCACGTAACCACCGCTAAGCTAAAGGTGGCTAATGTTGGGCTATAAAGGAACTACAGCACGGTCACATGACTTCACGTCACCACCGCTAAGCTAAAGGTGGCTAATGTTGGGCTATAAAAAAACTACAGCACGGTCACATGACTTCACGTAACCACCGCTAAGCTAAAGGTGGCTAATGTTGGCCGTTAAGACGTTTAGTCGGCGCATTTAGACACTTGTTAGCAACCTCTGTTTTTAAAATTTTAACAACCAAAAACACATTTGAATCTTCTCAAGACGGAATCGGTTCAATGCCGACTAATTTCGGGGTTTTGGACTCATTCCTGCACCACCCGCTTAAACTTTCACACACATTTTTATGGGATTAAAAAAAAAAAAAAAAAAAATTATCCAAATTAATTTCATGTAGGAACCCGGTTTGAATCTGAACTCCAACCCTCACCCTCCTAAACTCCCCCCTTTAACTCCCCACCCCCGTGCAGGGGAGTTTGCACAGTCCATGATCCCAGCTTCCCACCTGGTGGAAGACAGGTCGATTTGGGCACATCATCATCATCATCATCATCATTTTTTACAGTAAATAACAAATGTCGTAAAGAGAGAGATAAGAGAAAACATACAAAATAAAAAAGGGAATAATAGTACAAAAAGATAAAAACAACAAAAATAAGGAACTTACAAAAATAACCCACACATTACATCTCGATTCCCACCCCCCCACAATAAAAGTCCACCAGCATCCGACCCACAGACAGGAAGTGACATCATCGAGCTCTGAAAGGTGCGGAGGGCTTTGGCGCTCGCCCCAAGGTGCTTTTTTATTTGAAAGATTATTCCACTCTCTCTTTGTCACTTTGGTTCCTCTCTGTGGATCGGCAGTGCAATCAGGAGTGAGAACTGGACACGGATGGACGAGTCGAAAAACATCTGCGGTGCTCTTTTTTGTTTTTGGGAATACGGGTCAGCAACTTTCAATCTGCTGACAGCTTTATTTGGCATCTTGTCGGACATTTTTGTCGGGTTTTGTGTCGTGTTTTTTTGTAAAAAAATGAGCAGCAGAAGCCTCCGGCGGCCGGCTGTTAAGGTGCTCCGATGGATACAGTGATCGAGACTTTTTCGGTACAATCTTAGCTTCTGTAGGATCACTGTGGCGCCCCCTGGTGGTGAGCACATGTACTGCAGGTAAAGAGCCCCCCCTTCTCTGAGCTGCAGTAGCTGCTTTCAGCCACCAGGGGGCGTCTAAACATAGAAAACATTCAAGCAGCAGTAGCTTATTCTTAGTGGAAAACAGCTGGTCCGAGAACCAGGTCAAGTAATCTTACTTTGGGTCGATTTCTAATGGAAAGAAATGTTTATCGTCACAACACATTGGAGAGTAGGATTTGATCCATGATTTGTTTTTTCAAGCGGACATTCAGACTTGGAGCCTTAAATGATGTGAGCCCGACAGCGTTTTGGTCATCGACCGTCCATCCGTCCGTGTTTCTTTACTTCCTGATCCAGCTGCAGTACAGTGAAATCCAAACATCTGGTCCAGCATTAACGACCCCCCCCCTCCCCCCCCCGTCCGCAGCATCTCTCACACAACAATGCAAAAATATGTGGTTCTCTTTCTCTAAACTATTTTACAGCTAACCATACCTCCTTCTCTTTTTGTCTTTTTCTTTTTTTAAAACACAACTTGGCAACTCTACGGGTGTTAATGTTGAATTATTATTAGTAGTAGCATCTGTCTCAAAAATAACCTTTCAAAAAGAAAAAAGGACTAGATTACAGGACTAGCTCAAAATGTAAGAAAACATAACAGCAACAGAAAATGAAATTGTAAAACGATAAGAAAACTTTTGAAATGCGAACAAAGCTCTTCTAGAAACGCGGCCGAACTCGTATCGGTTCAACCTTTAGTCGTGAAACTGTGCTCAGGCATATCTGTCCTAAAGAGTGACGCAACAAAAACCATATTCCTAGAACTGGATTTCGTTTCAGTCTTTTCTTTTTGCAGGGCAGGAGTGTTCAGGACTTCTTTACGAACGTCAGCTGAATATCCCTTTTGCTGTGCTCATTGAATTGTCTCTAAACAATCCTCTTGAAGACTCTGGACCAGTTCACCGACACACAGCGAGAGACTCACCCTCAGAAACCACAACTTCTACAATCTTTGTGACGAAACCTTCAACTTCTATTCTGATTTCCTTTCTGTCTTAGACGATTTCAAATCAACACTGGGGTCTAACGCGATTACTACAGTGGTTCCCTGCCTGCGAGACACATGGGATTGTCAGATTAATGCAGATTATACGCGCTTTGTTCCTGTGAAAATCTGGATATCTCTAACTAGGTTTGGAAATAACGATTACCCTCTTTGCTGACGACTCTGCATCTTATATTTAAGACTTTCTCTAAATAGATTATGTCCGAAACAGTTCCTTTTAGACAAAGACGATGTCCACAAATTGCCTGTCTCACATTCAATTAGTTATCACCAGAGCTGAGCTAAATATTTACATTTGGATCAATCATCAAAATCCAATTCATGTTCAGTCGATCAACAAATGTTTTTGGTTCATTTTGGTTATCTTTCATCAGGAGAACTTCTTGCACGATTGTCATGAAACTTGGAGGGATCGTGAAGCATTGGGCGAGAAAGATCCCGTGACATTTTGGAGCAGATCCGAGTCACTGTGCGGGAAATGGGACCATCCAAGGATGCTCGTACAATGGATTCAGAGCCGATTCCTATTTAGTGAGCGGTTACAAGGAAGCACCAAAGGTTGGGAACCACTGTAATACTACACATGATGTGTACGCACACTACGCCTTAATCAAGGGCCAATATCAAAACCCATTGTTTTTCCTGGGGCTCAACATTAAAACACACTCACACCGACAGCCGGACAAGCTGACTTCCAACTAGGCCACGCCCCCTCCTCACGAGGTCTTCACATTATTATCATATCGCAGTGCTTAAGGACAGACGGTGGGGTCAAACGTTCAGCCAAATGTGTTTCTGGGACTGTCTTTCCACTCTTTTACAGACATTTAGTGCAATTTCAACTTCAAAACTCCTTATTCTTCCAACTTTTAGACGTCTTTGTTCCCCGTTATCGTTCCGGAGTCGTTTTGAGGGATTCAGGTAACACGGACACCACCCCTCTGCAAAATGCCGTGCTGCATAAACGAACGAGCACCCAGGTATTTATCTTGGTGGCACAGGGCCAGAGAGAGACGATCACCCCCTCCCTCTCCTTCCTCCTCCTCATCCTCCCCCCGCCTCTTCCTCCTCTCCGTCATTAGCCTCTCACTCTTTGTCTAGATCGTGGCTTCGCTCATGTGACGGCAGACTGCCGCAATGCCTCATCTGTCCTGGGAGATTCTTAACAAACATCTCCTCCTCAGGAAGAATGAAGCACCTCCTCCTCCTCCTCCTCCTCCTCCTCTCACTGCTCAAGTCGGGGATGATTACAATTATTATTGAAAGCCCACTCAGTTTAACAGTCTGCTCAATATTCGCCTCATTTTTTTCCTAAGGTCTCATATTGACGTTTTGATTCGTCCAGGGCAGCAAAATACTTTCCTCATTAATCGTCTGATTATTAATTATTAATTAACAAGGTGCAGTAAACACACAAATCACACAGTGTCCCATGAGAGGGGGCGGGCAGCAGCGCGCACACACACACACACACACACACACACACACACACACACACACACACACACACACACACACACACACACACACACACACACACACACACACACACGGCAGGGATTTGCATTCTATGAAGAAAATGGAGTCGATTCAATTGAAGCAGCGGTGGATAGAAAATGGTTTACGTAATGAAGCAACAAGGGACAGACACTTTTCAGCTCCTTAGTGTGTGAGTGTGTATGTGTGTGTGTATGTGTGTGTAGATAAATAGAAAGGGAAACAGTAAGGGGAGGGAGGCAGGAATGTATACATAAAGAGAGAGAGAGAGATGTAAACAAAGGAAACAGGCTAAGGGCATAAAAGGACATTTAATTTAATTCAAGAAATGAAGGGTAAAAAAAGTGTCCTTGCGACAGTTGTCCCATGCAGGAGGACAGGCTGTGTTAGCAGGAAGGAATCAAGTGTATGGAAGTGATCTGTGAGAGCGGTTTGGCATTTAAACGTTTCTTAGGTGAAAAAGCGTCGAAAAAACAGAAGAGGTGCATCCACCAAATCCATCTGCACCTTTGATCCGGCACAGTGGAGACTGCTGAGGACATGTGACTCTGCAGATGTGTGTGTGTGTGTGTGTGTGTGTGTGTGGGGGGGGGGGCGGGGGGGGGGGGAGAAAAAAGGTATGGCGCTCAGTGAAGCAGACAAAAACAAACAGCCACTCGTTTCAACCTCTCCGCACATACCACCCACTCTCACACACACACAGACACACACACTCACTCACTCACTCACAGAGACCTTGCAGAGCTGAGCACCCACACACTGTGACAGACATGCGCAGTCTCAGCATGAAGCCAGACACACGTATGCAGCACATAGATCCAGACGCAGACCCAGCCTGGCAAAGGCATGCGCATTATACAATCTCTCACACTCTCTCTCTCACACACACACACACACACACACACTGTACCACTGTCAAAAGCTCTTTCAAGTGAGGAAGCAGACATTGACATGCCATAAATGGAGATGGAGGGAAGCGAAAGGCGAGGGAAAAAAAGCTGCATACATTAATACACACACACACACACACACACACACACACACACACACA
>NW_011334546.1:13454-15707 GCF_000735185.1 Notothenia coriiceps
ACTGACTGACCTCCTCTTCCCTCTCTATCTTGGAATTTCTCATTTAAGGCGGCGGTTTCAAACAAAGGAATACAAAGATTATTTATTTTTTAAACAAAACATGTGCAAACAGTCTACCCTATCTCCCCCCTCTTCCTCCCCCTCCCCCCCAAATCCTTTTATTCGGTCCTTCCTCCCTCATACTTCCTCTGTCCTCAGTTATAAACTTGGTAAAGTCTCCACGGATCGTACCATGTGCTCCAGAGAAGAGGGTGGGGTTGCCTCTTTTCTCGTCTCAGGACCAACGTGTCTTTGACTGATAGCCTCGTTATAAAAAGAAATATATAAAAAAAACTTGATATACACGTAAATATATATATAAAAAACGAACAGTAAACATCATTCCTTAAAAAGGCCAGGATGTAGAAAGCAGATTTGAGAACACTGGACTACAAAACGGGTTCAGGTCAAGAAAGGTGAGACGACCCCTTCAAAAAGATGGAGTTTGTTTTTGGTTCTTCGTCGGGTGTTTCAGATTTTGGGTAGCGCCGTGTCTGCTTAGTTTAGCTACAGCTGTGTGTGTGTGTGTGTGTGTGTGTGTGTGTGTGTGTGTGTCAGGTGCCTCACTGGCAATAAGGTGCTTATTCTCATTTCATGAAGGGTAATAACCCCCCACCAAAAACAGGCCAAATATGCATAAAAAATATGATTATCAGTGTCTACTTTACAACAAGACAAAGCTATAATATGTTTAGTCCTTTCTTTAAAGTGTAAATCAAAGATCATCACGCATATAAAAGGTTTTTCGATACGATATGTGGGAATTTCGTAGCCAGTCCCGGCAGATATGACATTATATATAATTACCGTAATGTTCGGACTATAAGCCGCACCTGAATATAAGCCGCAGCAGCGACATACCACTCTCGGTTCCACTTTTACTTTTGCGCGCTACCTGTCTCACTCTTTTCCGGCCTCCAGCTTTTCCTGCTGGAACCCGCCGCTTAAAGGTGGGGGTCCGCGGACCGGCCATAGAGCCCATAGAGTTAAAGGTGTTGGCCGTTAGCTGTAAAAATCCATAGATTAGCCGCACCATTATATAAGCCGCAGCGTCGAAAAATAGGCGCGGCTTATAGTCCGAAAATTACGGTAGATGTGGATGAAACAGCGGGATTCACTTTCAAATGAAAACTCAACGCGTTCCCTTTTCTTAAACGAAGGAGCTTTGACTGCTGAGCAAACACACCTGGTTTGACCTCCAGACACTTTGGATAGCGTGTGTGTCAATCAGATGTTCAGTCTTCTACAATAACACAACTTGATCACAACACGGGGGTCTACGGGTCTACTTTTTCTACTCCAAAAAACAGGCTCCATGACGTGTAAACAAATCAATATTCCCAAATATCTTTCAAGACTTTCCCAGGGTTTTCGAATCGGATCATTTTTAGAAAGACACATTTAGAAAGTTAATGCCACTTAATATTTCCATACAAAAGTAACAATAAATAAAGAACCTCCCAAAGGAGTCAGATCAAGTTGAATGTGGTTCCTTTAAACTAAAATGGCTGTCGTACATAATCAACCTGTAATTGTCTAATTGTCTAATTTCCGCAAAAGCAGGGATCAGATCGTCTCCTTCCATTAGTAATTGATTTTAATGTGTGATTTGTGGGATTGATCTTCTGATGAAAGACTTTGTGGTCTAACTGAAGTATACAGTATTGAGGGTTTGAGCTTTCCAAGGTATTGAGGAACAATCAGTGGCACTAAAGTTAAAACGAGTTCACCTGGAGCTTCTGTATTCGTTAGACCGAACGAGAACATCTCAGTGTGTGTGTAGATCCATTGTGGAGGTCAGTGTTTCTAAAGACCTCCGTCTGTATTCTTGTTTTCTGAACGCTTCACACAAAGTATGAGGAGAATAAGACTTCCAGGGTTGTTTCTATGCCGACGTGTGTCTGTGATTAGCATTATTCAGCAGCTCTCTCTTCATAATATCTCACTAGAAGCCGGGGAAATGAACCGTCGAGCCGACAAACTGTTGACTTTCTCCATCAGATCCATTAGAAACAGTTAAGGTGCCACATGTGACATCATTTAGTGTAATCCCCCTTTAATTCCCATGATGCTCTGGTGTAATGTTGCAGCTGACAGCGCCCAAATGCGTATTAGCGTGTGTGTGTGTGTGTGTGTGTGTGTGTGTGTGTGTGTGTGTGTGTGTGTGTGTGTGTGTGTGAGAGCTCTCCGCAATGATGGGTGAATGAATCGACC
>NW_011334547.1:0-597 GCF_000735185.1 Notothenia coriiceps
CGCATTCACACCGCAGGACTTTCCCTGGTACTTTGGTTCTTTCGTTCCGTTAGTATCAATAATGTCGCGTTCACACCGCCGGGACTACTCAATGCCGGGAACTCTTTTGGCCATTTTCAGTCCCTGCTAGAGAGGTGGTACGAACCTGGTGATAAAAGAGTGCCAATTTCTATTATATTTCTATTGGCTGGGCGAATTGCAAACCACGCCCCGTTAGACTCAGAATTTTTTTTGTTAAGCAGCCATTTTTTTCCTCGCTACAAAACCACATCCACACCTGAGCGAGTAGTTTTTTTGTACTTTACGTACTACAACACCGGAGCGGTGGAATGATGAGGAAGTGTCGGCGCTTCTGGCAATTTACTCTGAGGACGGGATGCAGCAGCTTCTACAGAAAACAGTTCCCAACTCCAAATGTTTTGAGCGATGTTCGCAAAAGCTACTTGAGCGGCGTGATGCCGTTATTGTTATGTCTTGACCGTGCAATAAAACAAACAAACTGGCGAAGCTTTATTTATTGTGTCCCACCCCAAATGTGCAGAATAGAAGAATGTGAGAGCAGACAGGTGTCGGTGGCATACTTGCCAATGCAAAATT
>NW_011334547.1:637-1936 GCF_000735185.1 Notothenia coriiceps
AACCTTGTGCAGCAATAGTGTAGATGCACAGTCACACACAGAAACACAAGTAATTAATCATGTCATTGTTTTAGATAAATAAGGGAAAAACACCAAACAACAGTTAATGTCCTTTTCCAAAATCAGCCTGAGGGGGTAATATATAATAAACACATAAAGATAAAGTCCATTGTTATAATGGGGTATTTTATTTGTAAATGACCCTTATAACCCAGCCTCATGGTGCACATGATTCTTTGCTTGGACATTTTGTTGGTTTGAGTCATTTGAGCTTGGATTCTAGTAGGGACATAAACACGTATCTTAGGAAGATATGAACTTCATCCTGGTGAAGTTGATGCTGAATTCACTATTTAGTAGATAATCATGTGACACTTTATCTTTGCACTACGGTCTGTCTGCTGAGCCTACCTATTATATATTTAAGCAATAGCTCACGACAGGCCGTGGTATACGCTCATTATATCACAGCTAAGGGGCGTGGTTCGGCCCGACGCGAAGCGGAGGGTCGACAAACCCCTTAGCTGCAAAAGCTGCCCAACGGTATACTGTTTTTCTCAGACACGGAGGGATACTGACTTGTTGTGAAAAGTAACTTACAATTCTACCCGTGGTATACGCTCAGTATATCACGGCTAAGAACCAATCAGATTGCTTGATTTGACTTGTCCGTTTTATAAATATATCATGTACAGCGGGTGGGCTTTATACCCCCTCCCCCGTGTAGTTCTTCTTCTCTCGTTTTTTTTTTAACTCGCCGTGAAGTGGTTCTGCGGCCTGCCAGTAAAGTGGCGTCAGCGTAATCTTGCCTCAGGGAAAGTACTGCGGTGTGAATGCGATTGGCACTAGCCCCCTGGCAGATTCAGTGCCGTGGTACTTTAGTGCCGGCACTAAAGTACGGCAAGTCCTGCGGTGTGAAAGCGGCTAAGGTCTCTCAACTTTGACAAAACCAGCTCAGTCAGAGACTTGGCTTCACATTTTTTACTAGTTGCCATTGATACAAGTCTCTCCTTCACAGTGTTGCTTTTATCCACAAAGCGAAGCACAATTGAGATGTTTTCGCACCCAGTGGGGTCTTTGGTGCCATCCACTTTTAATGTGTCTCCTATTTCATTTACTATTTCCCCTGTGATGATTTCACTCATGAGTTCAATGATCTCATTTTGTATGTGATTTGAGGTGTATGTGGCATTGGACGGGATGGTGCTAAAAATCTTAGCAAGTTCTTTGTCCTTTTGAAGGGTGTACTCCATCATTGCTAGAAAAATACCACAACTCCCCTCGCCTCTTGCATCCAAC
>NW_011334548.1:0-3256 GCF_000735185.1 Notothenia coriiceps
AGAGGAGACACATGTTTATGTATGAAAGACATGAACAAAAAAATTAATAAGGTGACCTTTAAGTAAAAATTCAACTAAAAAATCAACTAAAAAGTTAGTTTAGTGTTCTTTCCAATAACAATTGACCTATTAATTGACTTGAATTTTAAGAAACATATTAAGAAAGTATCAAATACCATTAAATTCAACTTGCAACATTTTAAACAAATTAGACCCTTCTTAACTGTCAATGCTGCAAAGTCGATTATTTTTTTTAAATGTTGGAGTCAAATGCATCAATCTGGTGCATTTTGAGGGGGAAATAAAGAGACTAGATCTATGGGAACACCTATGTGAAACATAACTGTATACATTTCAATAATCATAAAATCATGGCCATAACCAATAACATACCATTTCCAACATGAAAAAAACACTGAAACTTGTTTATTTATTTATTTTTGGTTCATTTATAGTTGTGAGTGTGTCTGAGCTCCTGAACCAGCCTCTCCTGTCTCCCTCCTCTCCCCCTGCTCCTCTTTGAGGCAGCAGCAAAGACTAGTTTTAGCTCTCAACAAGTTTTAAAAGTGTATCTTACCTTTTTTCACCTACTTAACTTTTTTATTTATTATTCATGCATATTTTACTAATAACTACCTCCTCAAATGGAAATATGTGTTTACATAACTGGTGACCAAACCGTTTGAGACCCACTGAGAACTTAGACTAAGTTAACTATCTAAACACTCAGAGTCCTTAACCTGACCTGAGCTGAGGTTATCCCGAGCTTGAATGACACACAGAGACCAATCAAGGGCTTTTATTTATGATCTGTATGACAGTAGCCATGTCGGCAGGCCACATCATGTAGACAGCCAGTCACCCTGTGTGAGGCAGACCACATCATGTAGACAGCCAAACACCCTGTGTGAGGCAGGCCACTTAACAGGCCAGTCCATCGGGAAACCCCCCGGTCCTCCCGATGGCCAGTCCGGGACTGGGTAGAGGAGGCGTAGAGCGAGGGATCATTGTCCACAAGTAAATCGATCGCAGATGGCGTCATGATCGCGGACGAATACATAACTTCATGTCTGTCTGTGCATGATGTGATGTTTTTTTTTCTCCTTGACATGATTCAATATCACTCTCACGTTCACCGTTTCTTAGTTTTTTTATTCAATGTTTCTGCAGTTTTTCTCTCAGTTTGTTACTGATTAATTTTCTGCTTGGGAATAAACTGTCGGACAAACTGGGGAAATGTCATTGCAGATGTACTTTAGAATAGATTATTGAGAGTGGTTTTAAAGTGTGGTTTCATGTTTAGTGCCACAATCTTACAACAGGTCCCCCCCGGTGCTTGATCAGTTGTGTTCATTTAAAGAGTTACTACTTTCAGATTTCTAGTACTTAGTAAAATGTCTCCTAGAAGGCCATGAATGTGTCACACACATGTTGTGTTTGTGTTGTGTTGGAGAAGTGTGATTCAGAGCAGGAGATGTTCCACTTCAGAAGTAGTATAGGCTGTATGTTCTGAAGCCTCCTGCTCGGTCTGGGCTGGAGGAGATTCTGCTGCTCTCAGCCCTCTGCGTGATGAATTGGATTATTGAACTTTAATGCACAGGCATCTCTAGAAAGAAGTTTACAGAATGCACACATGCTATCACGATCTCACACACCTAATCCATTTATGCAAACATACAGATACTGTCCCGGGGAAATTCGGAGCTTCTGTTGTTCACACAAGCAGCAACTTAACATCATTGTTATGGGATGTGTCCACTCACACACAGCTATCAGTATTGTACTGCTGTAGTGATGAGTATTCCAGGAGGGAGCTTAGCACCAATTATTATCTTGGACGGTCAAACTGCCGTAACTAATTCACCATCATCGTGCAATGGCTTCATATTCACTTATGACCACATTATGGCAAAAATGATGTCAAATATAAAGCTGGTATCCAATCGTGCTTCCCCATCAGTTTTTTTATTTGAATGAAACATTGTTCGCACACATCATGCTGGAGGAAAGAATTGGCTCTCAGCTAAAACTGAGAGCAAACAGAAGAGTTGAGCTGAAATGAAGGGGACCACAGTGGATTTGAAGCAGGACTGGGACACAGGCTTATCATCATGTTATGTTGCCTCATAGGAAAATGTCTTAATTTCAGCATATGCATACAATCAGTAAATAAAGAATACGATGTAGTGTACATACATGTTCATGCAGCCACATGTTGGCTTGTGCTTTGGTTGCAGGCAGCCTTGGCTTCTTTGTAAGCTCATAATTTTCTCAGTCTGTCCGATGTAAGTATCTTTGGGCTAATGTGAGCAGCTAGGCCCCCGAGCCAACTGGACCCTCCACTGTCTGACTGTGAAGGGTTTCAGGATCCAGCCCTGGGCAATACTCAGCATTTTGTTACAGTCACAAAGGGAATGGAGCCCGTAACGTTTTCAGGGCCTGGTTTTCAGTAGAACCCCTGACCCTGAGGCTAACAAAGAATCTACAGCCAATGGGGATTCCTCAGTGGAGCTTAGAGTATAGAATATTTCCGATTGATTTCAGAGAAACAGAGTTCACTGTAGTTGTTTCCTGGGTAGCAGCAGAGATGTGTTCATGTGCTGCAGGATCCCCCCTTTTTATGTTATTTTGTTTGGTCAAAAAACTGTCAATAGAAGCCTTAGCTCTGTCATAGCCATACCATGCTGTGACGGTATAACTTTAATAAACAAAATCAAAGTTTACCAAATTAGGTTGTCTATCCCTAAACACATCCTAGCTGCCTTCACTGCAACAATCTCCCGAATGACTCTTCCAGGCCAACACCGTCCCTTTTGAACCCATAGCCCCTCCCCACAGGCTTACCGTCAACAGGTTACACAATTAACTCAAAACCACATTGTCAACATGAATCATGTAATCCCTCAAACATGAGAAAACGATCCGACCCAAACATAAAGCATGGTTCATGACATCCTATTTAAATCACGGAAGTGATGCGCCTCTGTCTTTTCCACATTCCCTTTGCTGGGGAGACGGCGGCGAAACTCAGTTCGCTGCCCGTCACGTAGCCTAAGTATCGTGTAATATAGTTTAATGTATGTTTAAATAATTGTAGACTCACAAGCGTGCACTCAAGGTCGCGCTACAGAAAGGGAGGGGAAAAGGGACGTTTTAGTGATGATTTAACCTTATGAAATAAGTTTAGGAAATGTTTGGTGTGTGTGTGTGTGTGTGTGTGTGTGTGTGTGTGTGTGTGTGCCCGCTGCGGCTGTCA
>NW_011334549.1:0-4013 GCF_000735185.1 Notothenia coriiceps
AGGTTCATTTTCGTGTTGTACTTTGTGTGTCCATTTTGCCCTTCGTAAGACATTCGTGAGGGCATCTTAAGCCATCGTATGACCGCCGGTGGAATTTATCAGGCTCCGGCAGCAACTTCGGGAGCGGTCATACGATGGCTTAAGATGCCCTCACGAATGTCCCGATGTTGTTACGATCAGAGCCGAATTTGAACTTTTCCTTTATCGTGTGTCCATCGGGTTGTTTTTATTGCACAACAAAATCATGTAAACATATTATGTAAATAACCCAATTTGTGTTCTGTGAAACTGAAAAGGATATAATATATTATTTTGAAGTCGAGTTGACAGGAAGTTGTTGTTGCTATGGAAACAACATGACGGAGAAAACTTAATATCTTCTACATATAAAGACGGAGAAAGTAAAGAACAAAGTCTGAAAATATCAGTACAGTATCATAATACTTTAACATAATCGTTTGTGTTACTTTCGTTGCAGTTGTATGTCTTAAATGTAATGTAAATGTTGCCTTCGTGTGTGGCTCGGGGCCATCTTCGTGCGAAATTCACAATTCCATATTCGTGTGTCCATCGGGTGTCAATTTCGGGACAGTGTGACAAGGGGCTTAAAAGGTGACTGTATTTAGTTTAAATTGGTTGAGGTTGAACTGTGTTTTAAACGGGAACTCTGATAGTAAAGATATCCGTCAAATGTTACTTATTTCTAGGAATGGAAACTGTTTCAAGACAGACAGGGGAAGCTTGGATTTAATGACCGGACATTCGAGATATATTACGTTAAGATGTACCCTCAGGTTGTGGTGTTTTTATAAAGAAACAGGAATTTACCTTCCTGCTTTATCCAGCTTTCTCACATTTCCTGTGTGCTTAAAAACTACTGAAGGGCTTTGAGTTCACATAACATTTTTAAAAGCTATTACTTTAAATCAGCTGCAGTGCAGGAAATGAAACGATGCTCATAACCACACAGCATGTCAACCAGAGCGATACAAGAGACCGGTTTCAAAGCTAGGACTCAGGTTTTGTGTTATCTCTCTGCACAGGTTGAAATAGAAATGAATACGACATCACACGCAGGAATACCAAGTGACAGGAGCTCAGATACCTGCAGGACATGTGCAGTTTATTTGTATTTTATATAGAGTAAAATACATCAAAAGGATGCTATAACAGCGACTAAGAAGCAGGCGGGAATGCGGCCTACTGATGTGGGAGAAAATGTTATATTTACTCATTCATCATCCGTGACTTTACGAAGAACTCTGAGCTCATTTGCCCCCGGGATGGAGGGAAACGTGAGTATTCTGGATGAGGTTATGACGCTGATGATGGTAGAAAATAGATGCCGAACAGGAAAATTGTGAATGAAAACATATTTTGAAGCAGCTGTTTGGAGCCGTCGATGACTCACACAGGTGATAAGAAACGCTCTCATGTGCTATTTTTGGGCGATGCTAAAGCTGCTACTGCTCCTATTCACCAAGAAGACTCACAGCTGCTTTACTGGGTTGTTGTGAAGCAGAAGATACAGTAGATTAACGAACTACGTACACATGAGAGGAAGTGTGGAAGTGGACAACGACAGAATGCATTTAGTCAAATTCACAGTTAAGAAAGGCAAAATGACCATGTGACCAAATACATAATAAGCATAAATATCTCTCTAACAAGTCTGGAAAGTCAGATTTGAAGACAGTGTGGGAGTTTTGACATTTAAATGAGAGCAGGACCCTGAAATCTGAATTCCTGCTTATACGCCGCTGACATTTACTGCATATAAAACTGCAAGTGGAGAGTTTAAAGTTGGTTAAGTGTTCAAAATGAGGACAAAATAATAATGGTGTGTGTGTGTGTGTGTGTGTGTGTGTGTGTGTGTGTGTGTGTGTGTGTGTGTGTGTGTGTGTGTGTGTGTGCAAAATGTACAGCATTAATATTTCACCGCTACCTACTTAGCACAGTGTGTGACGACCCCTCACTGGGCTTTACCTCACATATACAACACACACACACACACACACACACACACACACACACACACGCACACACACTTCTTAGATGGCGCTTTTCACTGCTTGTCTACTGCATATTCTATGGTATATATTTTTACTCCTTGGGAAGAACTTCCTGTTTCCTTCCTTCTTCCTGAGTGAAGTGAGGTCAGCAAAAGCAGTTTTTAGCCCTTCAAGATGCATATTTACGTTTTAACCTTCAGGTTTCTTCCACTGATCGCACCCTGCAGAGCTAATCTAATGTGCCCGTTTGCTCATTTTCATTAAAGGAGTCTAGCTTAGTCTGAAAAAAGAAAGAAGCATGAAGGTTAGTCTCAATGTTCTTGCATATTAACTTTTACAGTCAAGGCTATCAGCTGAAAACCATCTTTTGTACAGACTGAGAAAATAAATCAATGGCTTTCAGAGTGAACAATAACGAGGACATTATCTGCATTTAAATCACGAAAGACCAATTGCTCATTCAATAAAAAGGCAGGGAAGCTTTTGGAACAATACTTAGACCTTTGTGAGACACTATTAAAGACATTTTAAGCCAGTAAGGGTGAAAAAAGCATCAACAATCTGCCTGCAGCTCCTCACTTGTTCCCTCTTGTGCTCTCTGTTCAAATAGCCAAACTTCAGCTTCGGTATCATAAGTGAAATTGCTCCTGAGGATTACAAATTGGGTCCTGGGACACGTTTAATGAGCCCCGGGGTCTCGCTGTTCCGAACCACAGCGCTCCATAATGCAGCCTGAAATAGCCTCGTGATGAAGCCCCCTCTCCAGCGGGTCCTTTATTCCAGTCACACACGGCCATGTGGAAGCAAGTGATCAAATATTCTCTTGCATCAAAGTTGCATAATGAGGACGTGTTTTTAATGATACTCCACAGAAGAGCCCGTCAGAGATGACAGCCGCATTAAGAGAAGAAGCTTTCTGCTTTTCCATATGCAGGCGCTCAGGTTCTCAGATTACATCCCATTGTGAACTGACATGCACAATAATTCTCTTTTGTTTATACCATAATAATACGCAGCCCAAAGTGCTTTACAGAAACACATAGCAACAATATTAAAATAAATACAGAACAAGATAAAACATGATCCTAACGAGATTCCCTTGAGTTTAAGCTGACAATAAATTGAAATAGGTTCAAATAAAACAATTTAAATGTCAAATAAAAGCAAAACAGAAACAAAGTAAAACATGGACAATGATACCAGTGAGAATTGAAAGTTAAAAGCCATATTTAAAAGATTCATATACATACTTTAAATAAAACATCACCGTATTGATAACCAAATACCTAGATATCGATATTGTGACGATGATGTTTTGATATTTGGATTGATAGATGGATATGGATACTTTATTCATCCCAAGTGTAGGATTTTCTGGGGGAAATATTAACACAGTAAGATGTTTTTTTATAAATAATTGTCACTAATGGGGTGAAGCCTGCGAGCTAGTTCAGTCAGTCAACTGGAGCACCAATGATACATTACCACGTGACGCGCCTCGTCCCTCTTACAACCAACCAAACACATTCTCCTAAACATGCCGCTCTATTGAAGCTGCCAGGTCTTCCTGCCTCCGCCTCGCTATGCTGCTGCTGCTGTGTTCACTTGCTATTGCTGCGTTCATGTTCCTGCTGCTGTGTTTCATGTTGCTGCTGCTCCCCTGCCCCACCACCACCCCAGCTTCCACCCCAGCCACCACCCCAGCTTCCACCCTGCTTCCACCCCAGCTTCCACCCCAGCTTCCACCCCAGCTTCCACCTCAGCTTCCGCCTCAACTTCCATCCCAGCTTCCACCCCAGCTTCCACCCAAGCTTCCACCCCCAGCTTCCACCACCCCAGCTTCCACCCCAGCTTCCACCACCCCAGCTTCCACCCCAGCTTCCACCCCAGCTTCCACCCCAGCTTCCACCACCCCAGCTTCCACCCCAGCTTCCACCCCAGCTTCCACCTGTAGGCTCGGGGGTAGTTATCTAATCATCACTCAATGTTCTTTGTAAATCT
>NW_011334550.1:0-2041 GCF_000735185.1 Notothenia coriiceps
TACATGTTGAACACAAATACCTGTACTTTCTACTTCTTACATGTTGAACACAAATACCTGTACTTTCTACTTCTCACATGTTGAACACAAATACCTGTACTTTCTACTTCTCACATGTTGAACTCAAATACCTGTACTTTCTACTTCTCACATGTTGAACACAAATACCTGTACTTTCTACTTCTCACATGTTGAACTCAAATACCTGTACTTTCTACTTCTTACATGTTGAACTCAAATACCTGTACTTTCTACTTCTCTCATTTTCCAAACAGGCTGGTTCCTTTAGTCTGAATGTGTGTTTGGTGGCGTGATCATTATTATTTAGTCATTGCGTGATTTGAACACGATCCGTGTATCCATCATTTCCTGGTCTTCTCTAAAGAAGAGGGACCAATGAAAACGTTGTCATGTTGCCGTTGTTCAGCATGGAAACATTCATTAGCTAACAATGACATTATTGTTCTATTAATATAAAGGGAGGTCAGGTACTCTTTAAAACAGCTGCTAGTTATGGGTACTTTTTACTGAAGTACATTTCAAAGCCTCTTTACTTTGACTTGAGTAAAGAAGTTTAGTCAGTACTTCTACTTTTTAAACACGAGTATGTGTACTTCTACTTGAGTAAAGGATGTGAGTACTTTTACCGTCTCTGGTTCTTATTATGTGGTTGGGTTTACTCACAGCTTTGTACGTCTTCTTCTGCCCGGCGTGTTTTGGGGCTCGTCCAGGATCAGCGCCCATCTCCACGTGCATCGCATAGATGATGTCGAAGAAGTCCTCCACCACGGCTACACGTTTCAGGGAAGAGTTGTCCTGGGCTGAATTCCCATCTGAGCACTGAAACACAGACAGAGAGAGGTTAGTTTAATGTCCCGACTGACTCAAAGATATCAGGGTCACCCGTTTGTTCTAAAGTCTGAATTTATGGTTTGTTTGAAAGAGGAAAGTCGGACGAACACGGCGAGGTGAACTTTGTGAAATGACTTTGCACCATTTGTGAGCTACGTCCTCTAAAAGTGATTGTAATAGATTGAAAAATGCTTTTGTCAGAGTTCAAATTGCAAAATAACGCAGAGTTAAAGGAAGAAATCAGACACTGGGAGAATCTACTACTTTTATTTATTAACATCATTTCAAACATTTCAAAAAGACAAATATTTAAACGTTTAAAAATCACGAATAAATTTACTTTTTCTTGCACTATTTTTTAAGTTTTTAATTAGTTTAATTGTTTTATGTCTTAAATAACTATGTTGCACTGTAGGAGGAGCCCGGGACCATTTCTACACTGTAGCTTAAGTGCATATGACATTAAAACCTTTGAATCTTGAATCTAAAGCATTTAAGAAAACACAAATACATATCGAAAAACAATATCAACAAAAGATAAAACAACATTTCGGAAAACAACGAAATATAACAAAACACAACATATTACAAAAAGACAAAACATTTCACAAAACACACGACGTCGCAGAAAACCTCAACATTATAAAAACACAAAGAAAGCAAAATAACATTTTACAAAACAAAGAACTATTTTAGAATAACTTTTAAATTCATTTCAGAAAACCCAACACAATTAAACACAACAAATATTTTTTTTTAAACTGAAAAAAACGTTGGGACATTTTTTGAAAATCAAACAATTACACAAAACATGAAGAAAAAATTAAAGTGGACCTATCATGCTATATTTGAATAATATAGTGTAGGACCATACCTATATGAGGCATATTTATACTTTTTATTTTTCAAAATACCAAACAGATCATGCATTTTAGCCATTCCTCATTTCGTTCAATGTAACACTGTCTTTGCATCATGGGCTGATTCTGTGAGAACAGCACCATCTACAGGCCTGGCATATGTACTACAGCGTCTCCAGCGCTTTCCAACGGCAATGTCCGTGGCTGTCTCCTCCTGATTGGTGGAGTTGGCCCAATAGCCGTAGCGCCACTTCTGTGACGTCATAGAAGTGTTCAAATCTGGATCAGTCTGTATCAGATCCGTTGCAGCCCCTTTTTAAGAGATTTGG
>NW_011334551.1:0-2429 GCF_000735185.1 Notothenia coriiceps
AGGTAAATAATAAAGACTACAAGAACATTTGAAGTGGGGGGTTGCTAATAAAAAGCTAATCTAAAAATATGTGTCTTTAGCTGGTGTTTAAAAATGTCCACTGAGATTTCCTGGTATAGGGTGTTGCACAATAACACCAGGGCCATCTTAAAAGAGACCTCACACACACACATACACACACACACACACACACACACACACACACACACACACACACACACACACACACACACACACACACACACACCCCGTAGCACATGCACGCTCACATGCACTCCCCTCCCTAGACGTTCCCCTGGGCTGTAATTGAGAGCAGGGAGGCCCCCAACAGATAAACAAGACCTATTGATTCAGTGTAATTTGACTCAGTGGGTGCCATAATGACATTATAGGATGGGACCAGTGTGTGTGTGTGTGTGTGTGTGTGTGTGTGTGTGTGTGTGTGTGTGTGTGTGTGTGTGTGTGTGTGTGTGTTTGTTTGTGTGTTTGTGTGTGTTTGTGCACAGGCGATTGCTAGTGAATGATGGCACATTATTCAGCTGTGCCAGGGGAATTAGCTGATTGGAAAGTGACATGGAAGAGGGTGACCAAGATGGTGAGACAGAGGGAGCAAAGTGCCAGTGTAGAGAGAGAGAGAAAGTGTATGTTATAGATGAGAGGGTAGCGGTGTGAAAGGCAAAGTCAATTGCTCTGCTCTCGAGTGTTTTTCCACGGGCACGCTGCCATAAAAATGTCTATCTGTGTAAAACTTGTGGCCGATCAATGAGCCATCGGAATAATGTTTTACTTGCTAATCAAACGAGGGAAAGGCAAGAGAAAGACTTTTCAATGTTGTGGGAGCAGATGAAGTCTCCAGTTGAATTCCAATCATTCTTGTTTGACTACAGATTTGGAAATGCTAATCAGCCATCTGTTGCTCGCCGGCAGCAGATCAAGGCCGTTCGCTCACTTCTGGTGGCTGCCTTTCAAGAATAAATACTCAATTGGAAAGCAAAAGCAGTTTGTTTGCTTTCACTTTGGTGTTTTATTACCATTTGAACATACACCGTTCTGGTGCAGGCTCACACTCAAGCAAAAACAAAAGCTGTGGTGTTACACTGATAATGATTTTTACGACCAATGCTGTTTTAATGGAACTGCAAAATAACAGGTGTGTTGTGCCAATATACAGTCTGTATTTAAGGTGACAACTTTAATGCCACACAATTACAATTCATCAGGTTTTATTCATTGCAGGATGGAAAAGCTTCTGCAGCAGAATTAAGATAATGGTGCTCTAAAATCCAGCTTAACGATAGCCATAAAACACTTCGATAATCCAATTAAAGTATTGCACTGTGCTTAGTTCAGGGTTAAGACCTTTCCAATAATACATCACATATCTGCATTGTTTAACAGTATGAGATTAGCTCAGAGAGCAGATATTTAACAGCAGTCTAGCTAAATAATTATTGAGCTTAATGCTAACGTCAGCATGCTAATATGCTCACACTGACAATGTTCAGGTCATCATGTTTACATTGTTCATCATCTTAGGCCCCATTTACACGGGAACGCAAACGAAACGCAAACGAACCGAATTCGATATCAAAAAAGTATTCTGTTCACACGAGACCGCTCGACCCGCTGGAGACGCTGTAGTACATATGCCGGGCCTGTAGCATAATTGGCGCTGTACTTCCGCCACAAAATACACCAAAAGCAGCGAAGAAGAGCCCCCAAGCATGGTTGCCATGGTTGCCTGGTTGCCTTTCTGTTTATTATCCGTGCTGGATTTAGCAACATGTAGTTCATAGTTCTCCATGTCCTCACTGTGCAGCTACTTCAGCGATAGGCTGCTGCATCCCCGCTGTCTCACGGAGAGATACCGCAGGTCTTTCCCTCCTGCAGCGGTCAGACTATGCAACCAGCAAAGCCCCCCCCCTCCACACACACACACACACACACACACACACACACACACACACACACACACACACACACACACACACACACACACACACACACCACAACACAGACTATATAGTATACTACTACGTAACGTATACGTACGCACGACACACACACACACACACACACACACACACACACACACACACACACACACACACACACACACACCACAACACAGACTATATCACCCCTTGCTGCTAAATACCGACAAACGATGTGCTAGAAATCCTTAGAACTGTTACAAGGTGTGTATTTTGTAAATTGTATAACTTGCTGTTGTTAAATGTGCTAAATGTGCAATATATATATATAAATTAGGGCTGTCAGTCGATTAAAATATTTAATCGCGATTAATCGCAAATTAATCGCACATTTTTTATCTGTTCTAAATGTACCTTAGAGGAATATTTTTCAAGTTTTTAATATCAACATATGAGTGGACATAATATGCTTTATGCAAATGTTTATTGTCATTT
>NW_011334552.1:0-2535 GCF_000735185.1 Notothenia coriiceps
GAGTTTGGAAAATTGCACAATTTAAATCTATTCTAGTAGACCTCAACAATGGAATTATGGTCAGTGAAAATGGCCATGACATGGGACCTTTAAGTAACTTTACAAATTAAGATTTTTGCATTTAAAAAAAAACACACAACAGTTTATTTAATATTATTTCTAATCATACATTAAACCACCAAACAATATACACCTACTTTTACTTAAGTGAACAATCTGAATACTACATCTGCCCTAGAAAGTAAACAATTGTTTGCATCTCACAGAGGAGAGTTTGCTCAGATCTGTATCAGGTATGAATCTCACAGTACAGAGATAAGGCTTAATTGAAACATTTCCATTCAGTCTTCAGGTTTTCTATCCTCACTGAGTTAAACTGAAGTAGCTTTGTGTCAGCTGTCTGTTAGTTATGCTGTGTAAACTGTTTTAAATTCACTTAGAGCGCAGCAGTCTGTTTAGAGAAGTAATGAATTGAATGATTCTGATTGAGTTACCCAGGAGGCCTCAGTGTTTGCTGAACATCATGTTGTTGTGTTGTTTACAGCACTTCAGATGCTTCGATTCTCCGAGGAGCGCAGGATGAGTTAGAGAACTCAGCAGCTCACAAAGTGCAGATCACAAATATTTATGTTGTGTATCTTAAGAGAGGTTTACAATACATGCAAACATAATAGAGTTACACACGTATCCTCACTCTTTAGCTTCACTGAAGACTTCAGAGTTATATTTCTTAAACTCTACGTGTCAATATATACAAAAATCTTAATTTGGCTTTAAGTAAATTTACTTAAAGCTTTCTTTTCAACAGTAAAGTGTAATATTTCACTCATATATTAACCCTCCTATTGTCTTCGATTTTCCCCCCTTACTTTGGTGTTCGCGATCAAATTTGACCGGCCCTGTTTTAACTGCATTACATGAACACAAAAACCATTAATCATCACCAATTTTCATTTAACACCCTTTCAAACTGTAAATATTGTATCAGACGACTGGCATACATGAAAAACTTCAGTAAATATACAATGAGTAGACACTGAACATGTATTGTGTGTGCCAGTTGATCCATGTGGGGGGATGGGCACATAAGAGCGGGACATGGGTCAAATTGTTCTCTGTGTGTGTGTGTGTGTGTGTGTGTGTGTGTGTGTGTGTGTGTGTGTGTGTGTGTGTGTGTGTGTGTGTGTGTGTGTGTGTTTTATCTGATCCGGATGGTTACTAATTCCTTTTCTTTATGGGAACACATTGGGTGTTACAAAGTTGACTAAATCATCCAAAACTCAATGAAAGTGGTGATCAGCAATTTTATATGTTCAAATCTCTACTGTGAAGGATATCAAAGCCTTAATGCAATCGAACGTATAACAAAAAGTTTATGATTAATGAAAGTAGTACATCGGTCAGATTTGACCCGAAGACAACAGGAGGGTTGAAGTGGAGTATCAAATTGCTTTAAAAAAGACTCAAGTATCTTTACATTTATACTTGAGTAAAGTACTACCACATTTTTTGTAAATGTAGTCAGTTTTCCTGCTTAAGCCTAGTAACATGTTTCAGATTCTGGTCAAAGGAGGTTTAAGATAAGTATGTAAGACTGGAATAAACATTTTCTGAACATGATCCTCTGAGATGCAGGAGTTAGAATAAGCATGAAGAGAAAGGAGAATACGGTATTCTGTGCCACCACCACTTTCCTCCATGAAAGGGTGAAAATCCACATCTGTTTTGACTAAAGGCAGATAAAGAATGGGTTTACTGAGTTTGTTTGGTTTGATACAGTGAGAAGGCGGTGTGACGCAGGTGGAGCGAGGAGCGATGGAAGAGGTCAGATGTTCAGAGGAAAGAGGAGAAGGAGAAGCTCAGGGAGAAAACAAACACAGGCTAGAAGAATTTCATCTGATTTAACACGAGAGGAGGAGATAAAAGGTGAGAAGAGAGGGGGAGAAAGGGGAGAGGGTTCACCTTGGCAGCAAAAACAAGGACAGAATCAGTTGTATTTATCTATAAATCAACGTTAAGGGGAATATTTCTCACTACGGTGTGTCAACTCTTCAATAAATATGACAGTGTAGAAAGAAAATGAGATAAAAACTTCATGCAAAGTTTTCTCTCCACCCTTAAATCATCTGATGAAAAAAGTGAGCAACAAACGGAGAGTTAATCAACCGCTGATCAGCCAGGTGCAGAAACGTCAGATAAAGAAATGTACTTCTCTGCTTTGGAAGGAAAACTCCAGACAAACTGACACGAAGGCCCCGTCCACACGAAGGCCCCGTCCACACGAAGGCCCCGTCCACACGAAGGCCCCGTCCACACGAAGGCCCCGTCCACACGAAGGCCCCGTCCACACGAAGGCCCCGTCCACACGAAGGCCCGGTCCACACGGAGACGGTATCAGTTGAATCCGCTAACGTTCTCTATCGCATAGACGGTTCGTCCACACGAGGCCGACACGTTGATAACGGCTCCCAAAGTGGGTAGGTCTGAGGACGAAACGCTTAGTGACTCCGTGTGGACGCCCTATACGATCATTCT
>NW_011334553.1:0-4779 GCF_000735185.1 Notothenia coriiceps
CATAAAGTGGCCAAAATCTGATCAGCTCATTTTCAGACAGGTTTTTATAGAAATGGATCAGGAAAAAAAGAGAGAGAATATTTGTTCCTGAAATTTTCAGAGTCTCTTTACACAGAGGGGACACATGTTGATGTAGAAGAGGCATGAAAAAGTGGATTTTGCCTAATAGGTGACCTTTAAAAGGAAATACGAAACTAAGACAATTTTGAAGAAATCATGAACAAAACTGTGCCAGGTTTAGTAAATACATCATCCACACAAAAGCTTCCTTTCCTAAAACACAGCTCTGTGTTTGCCTAACCTCTTGGTTTGTTTCAAACCCATAGTCTCTTTCTCACTGCTCCTGCGTATATGGGCCATGTTCTGAGATATCATCAATTAACTTGATGAATGTAATGTAACTATTGATAATGGTGACCATAACTTCTATTGTAAAAAGTCAGTATCAAAACTGAGTTTTAAACTTGGTTGGATTGGCCAATAAGCAGTCATGTATTAGTCTTAGCTAATTCAGTCAAAACCAGATGAGGGCCCTACCGTGTTTGCTGTAATTTGGTCTAACACATTTGGAATAAGCATCATGTAGGTTTTTTTTTTTTTTTTGACACAGGGCCATAAACAACACTGACAATAATGCAAAACAGACATTGAGGCCCTTAACATTAGAATCTGGGCTTCGTCTGACTAAAGACCTGCATTTAACACACACACACACACACACACACACACACACACACACACACACACACACACACACACACACACACACACACACACACACACACACACACACACACACACACACACACACACACACACACACACACACACACACACACACACACACACACACACACACTCCCAGAATGTTCACCTCTTATGTAAACGTCATCATCTGCCCGCATGAACCACTCATATTTATCCAGGTAGTGGTCGTGGATGTATTTCAGCATCATGAATGACTTCTTCTGAGGAGGGTACGAATCGTCCACACCTGCCAGCGAGACCACGGGCACGGGGACAGGTAAGTGGATTGACCCGGATCCCTCGCTGGAGAAAAACTCCACTTTCCCGGGGATGGAGCTCACCCAGGTCTGGTAGGCAGCCACGGTTCGGGTATCCAGATACTTCTTGGCTGTCATGACGCCGACATAAAGGAACCGTTTCGGCCTGCCTGTGGTTCTCCCCCCGGTGCTGTTGCCCGGACTGGATGTCCTGTCCTCCTCCGGGCTGAGCTGTGGGCTTTCCCCGGGGATGAAGGGACCTTTCCCGGAGGAGGAATCACTATGACTATGGTACAAACACACGGGAGATTTCTTTCCTTTACTCTCCAGAACTTGAGGTACAAAGAGCCACGTAGAAGCGGTGAATCCGAGAAACACGCCGAAAATAACGGTCACCAACGGTCTCCTAGGTTTCACAGCCATTGCTGCTGACTTGCTCTGTGTATCAATGGTACCGTTGTGTGAGGAGGTGCTGACGTGTATCCAGCATCTCTCTGTGGAGCATTACTGTCCTACCTGATATGGAAAAATACACTTTCCACCTCTTTTAGCGTAAATAAACAAACTGACATTCAGAATAGCCCCGTGCCTGAAAGCTCGCGCGTCCCATTTGAAAACTGCACAGTTCCATTCCGACCAGTTAGCGACTACTCACTAACCCAGTTATCCTCCATAGTTGTTTCCACTTTGATGTCCTAGCATTAGGCTAGTCCAAAAATATCCGTAGGTCTGTACCATATACTGTATATGGTCTGGACCAAACACTCCCCCCTCTGTACACTCCCCCTTTAGTTTACCATCGTAGTCTTCTTAGAAGCGTAATGGCTCTGTGTCAGTGACAGCCAGGTATGTAACCTGAGCTGTGTTCATGAACAGCGAACATTTCCACTCGGAGTTTTCCTTCTTCAGACTAAAAGCCTTATTAATATAGATCTACGGAAAAGACGAACTAAAACCTTCTTTTGAGTAGAACCAGTACATTAAGAATGCAAGGGGAAAGTCTGTACATGATAAAAAGCAATAAAGAATTGTTCTAATTCATAATAAATCTCACAGCAGGACGTTGGTGCCTTTATTTTGAAGGGTATTTTGTTGCTCACATGAAAAGCAGACTTCTGGTCACGTGTGTAAGGTGCACGAAATACTTATACCAGCAGATGGCAGCAGAGTTAAAGAAAATGTTCAACTAAAGGCCATTTTTTAAAATATAAATACAAAGGTTGAAGAAATCCTGCATTCCTATTGTACTCAAGTAAAACTAGTACGAAAAGTATACCTAAAATACCTCAAATAAAGTACTCATATACTATAGTATGCATTCCACCATGGGGGACACAAAGGGTTAAAGCGGAAAAGTATAGGAAACAGTGGTTAAAGATTATAATGATGGTTTTCAAAACGCCTCACACACACAAGTCCTTGCCATGCCAACATACACATACACCACGACACCAAGTCAAATTCCTCATACGTATCAACCTACCTGGTAATAAAACTGATTCTGATTCTGATTTCGGAGCAGGATAGTGTGTTTTGGGGGGTTACCTGGGTCCCACTCACAGTGGGAGCAGCAATCTGATTGGCTGATGCACGAGCTGGAAAGCTGGAGTTTAACCAAGGCCAGCACCAGTGTCTTGAATTGGATTATTGCATTAACTGGCAGCAGAGATGGCAAAAGTACACACATCCTTTACTCAAGCAATACAGATACTCGTGTTTAAAAATACTCTGGTAAAAGTAGAAGTACTGACTAAACTTCTTTACTCAAGTAAAAGTAAAGAGGCTTTGAAATGTACTTAAGTAAAAAAGTACCCATAACTAGCAGCTGTTTTAAAGAGTACCTGACCTCCCTTTATATTAATAGAACAATAATGTCATTGTTAGCTAATGAATGTTTCCATGCTGAACAACGGCAACATGACAACGTTTTCATTGGTCCCTCTTCTTTAGAGAAGACCAGGAAATGATGGATGCACGGATCGTGTTCAAATCAATAGGCACGCAATGACTCTAAATAATAATGATCACGCCACCAAACACACATTCAGACTAAAGGAACCAGCCTGTTTGGAAAATGAGAGAAGTAGAAAGTACAGGTATTTGTGTTCAACATGTAAGAAGTAGAAAGTACAGGTATTTGAGTTCAAAATGTAAGAAGTAGAAAGTACAGGTATTTGTGTTCAACATGTAAGAAGTAGAAAGTACAGGTATTTGGGTTCAAAATGTAAGAAGTAGAAAGTAAGGGCCGTGATGGTTATCTATATCAATAGCTGAATGTACAGTAACAAAGTATTGTATTGATACTTCCCATCTCTGGGTGTCCGCGCCCTGCCCTGCAGCTCAGTGACAGAAAACTGTAACACACTTCACTTTCATAATTATGATTAATGGTGTGTGATTGACTTCGTTCCAACTAAAACTTCTTCCTGTCCTCTAATTTCTGAGATCTGCAGCGGTGAACCGATCATGGAGATTGTGTTCTGCAGGAATCTGATTGTCCTGATAAACGTTCACTCAGTTTCAGTTTTGTTTAATGCAGACTTTGAACCTCTCTCTCATGAGACTCTGTACTTCATTCAGCTGCTGTCCTCGCTCGAGGCAAGGTAAGACATTTACTCTCTTTAGTTTAACTCTAACTCCTTCTGTGTTCCAGCTTTTTAGAGGAACAACATGGACTGATGAATAAATGCAATGGGTTTGTAATGAAATAAGAGTGTTTTGCAAAGGGTGCAAAAGGTCAAAATAACCTATAACTTTTAGACAATCAGATTCAAGTACTGTGATTTAGTACATGTATAGGAGTTGTAAGCTACTTTATACTTCTACTTCTCCACTTTAACTTCTTACATTCTGCATATTACATTTGTCATATTATTTTTTAAAGCTCGGAGCTCCCATGTCATGGCCATTTCTGCTGATCATAATTTCATTGTTGAGGTCTACTAGAATAGATTTACATTGTTCAATGTTCCAAACTCACATTGGTTTCTCAAATAGCATCTCTGTAAAGTATGTGTATTCACTCTCTGTCCTAAACGGCTTGTTGGAGCTCCTGTATATATTTGTATTTAAAATCCTTTATTTGTAACTCTTTTCTTTCTGCTAGTTTTATAATAGTTCTATATTCCTCTTGTTTTACAACTCGCTTGGCAATCATTTCAATTATATTATTTACTACCTTAGCAGCAAACATTGTCCACCCACTAAGGTTTAACGGATTTGTGTTTTAGTCACCTTGCAGATGTGGGTAATTAACATGACATATAAATCAATAAAATGAAGTATTAAAGGCTGACACATTACATTGTTGTGATTAAAATGACATAAGTACTCTCATCACGATGACTGTATTGCTGAGTAGGTTTGCTCGTTCCAAGGTTTCACTTTGGAGATTTGGTGGATGCAAAAACACACAAAATAACAACATAATAATACAGTATTGCAAAAGTCAAGAAACATATTTAAAATGATATCTAAAATAATAAACTATTTGGAAATGAAAGATCTGTACAGTTTTGTGAAGTATAAATATTACTCGTAGAAGTACTCAGATCTTGTCTTGAGTAAAAGTAGAAGTACTCAGATCTTGTACTTGAGTAAAAGTAGAAGTACTCAGATCTTGTACTTGAGTAAAAGTAGAAGTACTCAGATCTTGTACTTGAGTAAAAGTAGAAGTACTCAGATCTTGTACTTGAGTAAAAGTAGAAGTACTCAGATCTTGTACTTGAGTAAAAGTAGAAGTACTCAGATCTTGTACTTGAGTAAAAGTAGAAGT
>NW_011334554.1:0-5605 GCF_000735185.1 Notothenia coriiceps
AAGTGGAATTTGGAGTCGGTTCCACTTTAAATCTTACTACATGAAATAGAAAGCTGTACTTTCACTTCTGTCTATAACAGCGACATCTACTAATTTAATTTAATTATTTAAATGTTGTATGTTCCATTCATGGTATGCACAACTTAATGTATAACACTTATTTAAAAACCATGTCTCTATAAACACACCATACCCGAAAAGGAGTAGGGAGAAGAAAATAATCTTATATTTCCTGCCCCTTTCTCAACAAAAAAAAGAAATAGAAATAGATGGTCTGTACTTCATATTTTCTTATTCACAGCCAGTCATAACAGTATCGTAGAAAAATGAGAGAAACACAATTTAAGAGTAAATGTAACCAAAAGTGATGTCATCAGTGTGCGACAGACCTTTTCTCAGTGCTGTCAGAGCCCTTGGAGGTGGAGGATGACCTCACAGGAGAGTCTTCATTCTTCTTCTCCTTCTCCTCCGGCTTCCCCTCTGCACCGTCTGCAAGACAACGCACAAAACAAAATGTACGCCGCACCCATTGTTTTCTATCAAAGAGCTTTGATCGATGTCAATGCTGTCCGCACAAAGTAAAACATACACAAGCAACACACCGCCTCTTACCCAGCAGTTTCTTCCAGGACTTGATGAGAACTTTGGCCAGAGTCTGAACCTCTTCCTCTGAACTGTGTTTCCTCACCGCGTTCACAGACATCCCCACTCTGGTGGACTGCAGTGGTTAAAATTGTGGAAATAAAAATTATATAAATGTTTTCCCATCTAAAACGCCATCTATTGTGTGTTCTCCAGTGGGCGTGAATTAAAGATATTGGTAGTACCAGTTGATTGCTCAAACAAACTATGTCAACTTTGCTGAAAGTCCCATCCGTTTAATCATCACATTAATACAGCGTCAAAGCAGAGCGTCTGAATTCATGGCGGTATTAAAAAACATACTGCCTAAATGTTTTAAACACCCTGGTTTATCGCAAGTCCCCACTTCCTATTGCAATTTTGATTGTGCAGAATGTCCATGCCCTAATTTAACAGACATGTGCAGTGACAACTATTCCTGTGTCAGCTGTGTCAGACTATAGGTGCACTTGATGTTGATGGGGACATGGCAGAGGGGTGGAGTTATTTACCTGCAGCGTCTCTAGAGACATCTTGATGTTCTTCAGTTCCCTCAGCAGGTCGAGAGCTCCGTCCTGTAGACAACAGAAAACATTCAAATCACATTTTTACCCTGTATGTCTGAGGTCAACTCACCACATGTACACTTCAGAGAGTGAACACCTGTGTGTCTGACAACGCATGTTTAACAAGACAGACAGATCTGTTTCAGTGGACATTCATTTATCCAGTAGAGTCAAGGTGGCCTTTTCTACTGCATGAGAAGATTCATGGCTTCTTCCCAGACTAACACCCACAGCTGTCACCCACACGCCCCGAGACAGTCGTTCAGTCTAAAACAAAGGTTACCAAGAGAATGATGGGACCAGGTCAGGAGATTTAATTTAAGGGACTTCAATTTGTCAATTAATGAGGACCGGTCCATACCTGACACCAGAAAGTTCATATTTGGGGAAATTAACACAAAGCCTTTAGCTCTGGAGAAAAAGGGAGACGGTAGCTTTATCTTATTTGAAATCCGTTATTATAATGCTATACTGAAAATGCTTAACATTTTAGAACCGGAGAGTGTCCAGGAGGAGGAGTCCATAGTTGTGCTTTCTTTGCCAAATGAGAGGGTACTGCATGGAAAAAAGTAGGATGTGAAACTAAAAGACATGCACGGATAAAAGGAACAACATAATTATTAGAGACAAAGACAGACAGTGAGGAGGAAAACACATTTAAGCAGAAGAGGCTGTTGTATTATTCATGTGTCTACTTCCAAATCCCACTGTGATGTTTAAGACAAAACATCTCTGTGCAAACTGTTGCTGTGAGACTATTTCGAGAAAGATAAAAGAAAAAAAGCAATACATTTACACAAATCTGCTGAGAATAGGGTAAACAAGTATTATCATTAATGTGTAATCATTGAGAATTTTCTGTAAACCCTGTTCCCACTGCTCAAATGTAGCCCCCTAATCCACAGTTTGTTTACCAACAACCTCTATAGAGCTGGTAAAGAAGTGTACCCGTTGCAATGTCTCATAAAACACTAAAAGATGGGAAAACCATGATGGAAACCCCACAGTATATGGCACTGCCCCATGTGTTCTCCTATCAGAGGGCAGCCTGCCAGCCCTTTATCATGTGTTATGTACCAAAAGGGCACATTAGAGGCGTTTTTTATTGAATAAGAAATTTTCCCTTCTGCCCCCAAACACCTGTTGAAGTATTCCCAGCTCTACGTAGCTTTTAACCTCCTTTGCTCTATCGTTTTAATCCTCTGGTTTAACACAGATTAAATGGCTGTGCCGCCACAGTTAGCCATTCAATACAAACATGCTCTGCAAAGCTGGCACCAAATGGAAAGTTAGCAGCTAGCTGTGGAAAACATTGGAACAAGTTTCCAAACCAGAGCCAAAATAATATTGGAAGTGACGGCTAGATATTTGGAAACATATCCTCAACCCCGACATACTGACGGTTTGGTCAGCATTGGTATTAATCGAGGTTTTGGAAATACAAACATTGGACAGTGCACAAACAATGAGACATCTTCTTTCCACTGTTTAAACTTTTGAAACTAAAAACATTTGTTTATTCATATTGTGGATTTTTCAATGAGGTTGAACAATTCAATGTTCTTTTAAAAACAAATCAAACACACATTCATTTTAAATGTTTGCAGAGGGGATCTTTGTAATCATCCAAAAAGTCTCCATTTAATTTAACATAGATGAAATTGCTTTGAACTTTGAACTCAAATACTGCATGCTCTTTTCAACTCAACAGAGTCCCAAGGCACATGTTCAGTTATCCTACGCTCCACTGATTGGATTTTCCCAATGTAAAAACAAAATGTTTCAAGTACAAACTAATTATATTATAACGAGTTGTATTATTTTCTGTTGTAGCTCAGCAATCTAATAATGCCACCATATATAGACAATTGACTCAAGGTGTGGTGGATTTAATTGGCAGCTTTTTGACCAATCGCTGCAGTGATTTATCACCAAAAACAGAAGCAGCGGCATAGTTGTGACTGAGATTATCAGCAAACATTTAAGTCCTCCACAGGTCAGTGAGCAGAGTTTAACAATGTGTTTCCAGAATTGTCCCTCTCAGCAGTTAAATGTAGGGATCACCACCTGATCGCGTGTTTTGTGCTGATGCAGCAGCTGTTTTGCACTCACCGTGTTCTTCTTGTGCACCATTTTATCCAGCTTTTTAGCAATGTACTCCACTTCTTGGTTTTTAGCCATTTTGAGCGGATTTCTCTCCGTCAGTTCTCCTCCTCTGCTGCCGTGAGAAACCCCATCGATGGACGAGAAACTCTGCCAGTTTCTCTCTCTTTGCTTCTCTTTACGCAGTCTGTCTCCTCTCCCAGCTGCTGCTCGTTTGTTGTTGTGTGTCACTGTGGGACGCTGGGAGTTGTAGTTTCATTTGTTTTCTCCCAAATTCAGCCTGGATCAACTTTGCCAAAACTTTAAAGGAGACTCTGCAGCCAGTAATGTAGCCAGAGGGGACTTCCTGGAAGGGCATCCGATGTCCTCAGGTAGACTCTTCATTTATCATTTATCATTCATTATTAAAACATATGATGATAACCTAGTCTATATTGTTGGATGCAGTTTGGAGAATAGATGATCCATCATGATCCTATGGGTTAATCATAAACATGATTAACATGGAGATCTAACTATATAATCATAATTCAATCTGTATTCAGATCTTTATCACACTGACGTTGTTTGGCATCAAAACGCTCCTGTTCATTTAACTGCTTGTCAGGATGAAGGTCAGGAGCTGCCAGTAAAACCCCGAATGAATAGCCTGATGCACTCACTGTCTCCTCCCACTAGATGTCAGTGTTGCTAAGTTATATTGTACTTGGCGCAGTAATGTTGACAGCTTGCAGTTAGTTTGTGTGAATATGTGTGTGTAAGTTTATGTTCTTATTAGAGAGCAAATGCTGTAGAGACACCATTTTTTTTTGGGAAGCTATTTCATCAAGTGTTTTCTCTAAGTTATTTCACTGCAGTTTAGTCAGTAAGTAATAAGGCTGTGGACAGTTATTTCGAATTTTGATAGTTGGAAATAACTGAAAAGTTTTTTTTTTTTACCTTATTTGAAAACGTTGAACCCTCTTGACATCTTTACAATTAAAATACATCTTTATCTTCTAAGTCTTCATCAAACCCAAGTTAAAAAACACAAGGACGCAATTTAAAATAGACAAACTGTAATATAACATCTGATCGAGTGGATTAGACTTTTAATAAATAAAGATAACCACTTTATTATGTAAAACAAATAAAGAAACAATTTAAAGTCAAATCAAATAAACATAATTTGGTTATTTTGTCCGTATCTCTAACTGTGTGTGTCTTGAGTTTGTAAGGCATATCTTCTGATTTGATCAGGCTTATCAAGTCAATATTAAAAGGTTATTAAAGGGATAACTGATACTATGCTATCAACGGAAACCTCTTGAACAGTGGTATCTGTTGGGGTAGGATTGGATAGGTAAGAACAAATAAAGTATTTCTGCTAAAACAAATTGAACTTGTAAAACACTTTATTTTAGTTATATTATAGTCAGTTTGGTCTTGAGACTGCAAATGTTAAACCCTTCAATTTGGGATGGGATTTTAGAAAGAGGTGAGTTTACAGACCTCTGTGACTCATTACCCTTCTCTTCTTGAGGCTCAAGGCTTTAAAAACCATATTGGCAAAACACGCCCAAATATCTGACCAAACTGTGGACTGGCACCATGCATTGTGGGTAACATAGCCACCACATTTTTACAAGTAGAACGTGTGGAATATAACAAATATTTCTATGGTTGTTTGGAAGCGGTTATTTCGGGTCTAAAAAGGGAAGCCAATGTGAAAGTGGCGTTTTAAACCTGCATTCCTTATAATGGCCACTAGGGGGAGACTCCACTGATCACAAGAAGTCCAATTTTATTGAAGTAAAAAATGATTACCCTCTTTCCTAGGTGACTTACCACCCCAATAAACTGATTCCAAATGAGTTTATGGTCTCAATTGCTTGTGTTGATTTGTAGCAACGATGAGCAAATAGAAAAGAAAGTGTCCCGTACTTGTCATCGAATACAGATCACATTCCTAAACAAACATCCCAACAGTGCGTTTCAGCTGCAGCTCCACAAAGCCTACCGTAGCGGTCCTACTCTAAATCTAAATCAGACTCTCCTCTCCGCATTCCAGACGAGTAAATAATTCTTGGAGAAACTTTTTTTTGTGGTCTCATGAATTCTTGCTGCTTTATGTCTGCAGCCAAGAACCTCCTCCAGCTGAGGAGCCGCAGAGCAGAGCTGGCAGCTACATCAACAGCTGCTGGGTGAGATAGCTACCAGTGTGTGTGTGTGTGTGTGTGTGTGTGTGTGTGTGTGTGTGTGTGTGTGTGTGTGTGTGTGTGTGTGTGTGTGTGTGTGTGTGTGTGTGTGAGATAGTGTGTGTGTGTGTGTGTGTG
>NW_011334555.1:0-1649 GCF_000735185.1 Notothenia coriiceps
CTTTCCTCACGTCTGTTTCTCCTCTTATTTACAACCACTTCCTGTTCTCCATGACTGCTCCCTGAGCTCCCATGATGCATTTCTGCACAGTCCCACCTGTCCAGAGGCCATTTCATCTCCAACACACTGTACACACACACACACACACACACACACACACACACACACACACACACACACACACACACACACACACACACACACACACACACACGTCCACGTCGAGGTCCAGCTGACAGCACATGAATAGGAAAAATCTTTCCTTTCAGATGGTGTGTGTTTGTTTGTATGTGTGTGTGTGTGTGTGTGTGTGTGTTTGTGTGTGTGTGTGTGTGTGTGTGTACTTTGGAGCAAAGTGGTGCTTTTAGCTAAAATAGCAGTGTCAGCATCCCTCTAAGCATTCCACCTGCACACACACACACACACACACACACACACACACACACACACACACACACACACACACACACACACACACACACTTGTGAGGAGTGGATAGGAATATAATATATAGAAATATCAGAATGTAAGGTCAATGGAAGTTTGAATGTGTCTTAATGAAGTAAATTCTTCTGTAATTCGTGTAAACCTGACTTTGTACATGTTTTATTGGCAGTATTGAGTTTTATTTCCTGTTTCCTGTCGGGTGAGGTTTTCAGATTGGATGAATTGTGTGTGTCCGCACATCCAGGGATTATCCTTCTGTCAACGGTAACAATTTAATCTTAATCCAATTACAGCAACAGGTTGAAAACTGCTCCCCATCATTCATCCCATTCCTTATCTCTATACTTTTTGCCTTCTAGTAGGACTTTTTTCCTGCTGTCACATATCCTCCCCCTCTCCTCCTCCTCTCCTCCCCCTCTTCCTCCTCCTCTCCTCCCCCTCTTCCTCCTCCTCTTCCTCCCCCTCTTCCTCCTGTGGAAGTGACAGTGAAACAGCAGCTATATTAAGCAGCGTGCAGGAGCGCTGACTGTTGCGTTATTGTTCACCGGGAAATAACAGCTGTCATCTGAGAGGACACAGCGGAGGAAGCGCTCTCCACCCTAACCCCGTCACAGGGAGCTGCTGAGCAGACACAGACAGTCAACAAACACACAGTGAAGTCACCTGATTACTCTCCTGAACTAACCTGATTTCAGAGACGTTTGCATTAGCAGGAAATCAGATCGCATTTTTCAGATTAAGCGAATAAAAATAGCCTCGTTAACAGAGCCAGATTACTGATGGAGAAGTGTAATCATACATAAACCCTTATCTGAGAATCTGACAGTTCTTTTATATTCAGGACAAATTCCTAGGACACGCAGGAAATGTGCCAGAAAAGCACTTATGTGATTTAAATGCCTATATTTTCTGACTTCACCTGCAGATTTCAGATGGATTTGATGCACAGCTTCTCTCACTGCCCCAACACTTAACATCTCATGCTTTGAAATACAACACATCCCAACATGAGATAATGACTTGTGTTATTATCTCTCCTCTGGTGTTCAGCTAATGGTCTCATCAGAAATTCATACCGAGTCATAATCTGTGTGAGAGCGGCTGCAGCTCAAATGTCTCTCTAAACCAGGGGTGCTCAATACGTCCAAAAAAATCTCATCTTTTCTAACACGCAGTTCACCGGGCCAGCTGCAAATCACCGG
>NW_011334556.1:0-6641 GCF_000735185.1 Notothenia coriiceps
CCAGAAGAATACTCGGAAGAGGGGGTCGGTTTTCTTGTTTTCTCAGTCTGACCAGCAGCCCGGCACGGGACCCCCGCTTTGTCTTCCTCCTGCGTCTCTCAGGTAGGACAACAGGTAGCCATGGTGGATCTCCATTGTCTGTCGGTGGGTTATTGTCCACAAAGTTTCTGATGTGAAGAAGTTCTTCTCTGCTATATTGTATAGCTGGTGTATAGCTAGTTGGTGCGGTCGGATAGCATGTTGCGAACCATGTTAAAAGCAGACAGCAAAAAGTAAATAAACACTGAAAAAATACGAAAGAGGGCAAAGTTGGAGAGGAGCCAAAAGACAATGCGGCCATCTTTCACGGTGCAGAGTTAGTGTGTGTGTGTGTGTGTGTGTGTGTGTTTATGTTTATGTTTATGTTTCCATGAAAGCCAGACAGGGATTATGTGCAAAGACTTGCCGGTTTCTCATCTCATATGGCACCTGAGGGTCAGATATGATTTCCCACTAACACACACACACACACACACACATCTTTGATTTACTACACTGAGACAGATTTCACAGATTACGCGGGCAATATACAAATCTTCGCCTCCAGGATTTAAATAGGCAGCGTTCAGTGAGAGGGAGGTGAAGACCATGTCACGGCCCTCATAACCAAACATAAGGAAACTGGAAGCTTTTCAGATGCCTTGGGCAAGGAACACATGCCAGTTATTCTGCACGGTGTTTGGAGAATTTAGATGTTGCAGATGTTTAATGTGTAGGAAGGAAACATTTCCTCTAGGCTTTGAAAGAACAGCTCTGCTGTCTGTGGTCACACATCCTACTATTCAAATTACATTTAGTAATAACAGTACTTGTTTGTACTTTAACTAACTACTTATTATCTAAACTCTAACCTGTTATGTTATTTGTAAATTATTGCAATTCGAGCAAGCGATACAGTAAAGTTACTACACGTTTTCCACTTTAGTTAACAGTAAACATCATTCTTTTGAGAAAATAGCAACTTAGAAAATGAAAATAGAATAAAGTAAAACCATAAGTAGACTATATTTAAACGCACTGTTGAGTATGCAACAGTCGGTCCAAATGGGCCAACAAATATATTTGAATAAACAACTGAAACAGATGAAAAGTAAAAAGTTTTGACTGATTAATATTACCGGTACTGTTTATTTTCACATTATCACAATATGGATGTTGTTATCAACAAGTTAAGAACCTTAACTATTATTTTAATATTCAACATTTCTGTATCTTTTTAATCTTAACAATGAGCACCAACAATGCTCCTTTTCACTGTTACTCCCTCCATTATGTCTAAACCACAGCCTGACAGTGGCATAATTAGCACAGTAAAAAATACATTAATCTAAACTTCAAAATTCCCACATGCCCATGTAACCGAATAGTTAAGCACAAAACAAAAGGATAGGGTTTTCCACTGCGGTGCTCCATCTGCGGTACTCCGAGAAAACCCGAGACGGGAAAAAGTGTGTAGAAACAAAAAGAAGGTGGAAAAGAAAGGGTGAGTGAGCGACGAGGGAACGGAGAGCAGAGGGAGATGAATGGTTGTGTTTTCGCTTAGAGTAGAGCTTTTCCAGGCTACATTTTTTTGCAAGAGCGGTGTAAGGTATCCCGCTGTATAATCCTCTGGTGATGACAGACACAAAAAGATGGAGGGAGTGAAGGACGGAGGTGGATGCGATCTGTTCAAGTGTGGTTGTATGTGTGAGTGAGAGTCTACATTGTAAAATGCTCATTTGTGTGCCTACTGTACTGTATGTCGATATATTGTGTGTGCGTGTGCATTCATTTTTTGACAAGCCTTCTCTCCCCCTCAGAGCAAATGAGTCTTGTTCACCTCTCCATTACATTGTAAAATCCATTTACACTCACTCTGCACTGTTAAACCTTCTGCGTCAAGATCAAGTTGTGCAGCTGCACAAATACTCAATTTAAATCACTTGTGACTGTAAGCTGATTAAGTGGGTTTTGGACTCTAGTACACCTGGAGATATCATGGCCTGACTGACATTGGTTCACATTGAGATGTGTCTTAAGGACAGTTGATCTCTTTGTTCTGAGACACAAGCAGCTCATGGCATGATGAGAGGTCGAGTCAACAACATTGTTGCTTTATTGTTATTAACTACAGTATGTTGATTGCAAAATGTTATGAGTGTACAATTATTACCTAATAAGCATTTTTAATTGGTTCCCTATAAGCCTCACATTCACAGGTGAGTCTCCAGGTTGGTTCTCCCTTTCACAATAAAAGCCCTAGACATACACAATGCATCACTGCCTAAAAGAGAGCATTTTGCTTACAGGACACTTAACAAAATAGTTTACAACTCGTAAAATAGCTCACACTAGCTATCCCCAGGTATGTTGCAACTAGAGCTATGTTAACTGTAGAAAGTCTACCTGGTAAAAGAGCTCTGTTGATGGAGGAGGAAGGTGCATAATAATATTATAGCTCCAAAGAACAGGAGATAAGAGCAGTCAGGGGTCTGAGCTGTGCAGAACAGAAAAACTAATGCACACATTCATCCTCAGTGGATTCTGTGACATGAGAAACATTTTTAACAAACAAATGTATATGATATATTTGGTCCAAACCCCATCCGAATGTGTCCTAAAAGGATATGATCTCAATGATTCCTTAATGTACCAAAGAAATTCCTTTGTGTGTGACCTGTATCCTTTTCCTTGACTCTGCCTTCCACACTTCAATTGGGCCACTATCTATTTTGTCTTAATCTCTGTTGTCTTCCTCAGGAGACGTCACTCAAAGGTGAGTCTATTAGCCTCAGGACTGGAAGCGTTACTGAGTCTCTCTGTTCACAAACTTAGATGAGATGGCCGTAGGGAAAGATCAGAGCCCTCTGGCCCTGTGAAGTCTGCCACTGCAGGTTGGACGGGTCAGAAGAACAAATTGTCAAAGACTTGCTGCTCTCAGGTGTCTTCCGTAGTGGGCAAAGGCCTCTTGTCCCTCACCGAGAGCTGAGGACCTTTGCACGGCCAAAGGAAACAACAAAGTACAGAGCTTTACCTCGAACACTTTGGCACGTGCAGGATGGGAAAATAGGCAACAGCTGCCAATATAAATCACAGATAATTTTGTATATTGTTTTAAAAAAATCATAAAGGGAGTAAATGGTTTCTCAATAACACTAATAGGGGAACTGTTGGGCACCTTTTTTAATAAGCCGGTCGTGAACAAAACGTAAAAGCTTTTTTCCCAGCAGATCATTTCTGGTCTTTGGAGACAGAACTTACAGGGAATCTCCATTTACCCATCTCAAGTTTAGAAGTAACAGGATTATATGACACACTGATATTCCATCTGCGTGTCTGTGTTTATGTGTGTGCACGACTGCAGATTGGCTATCTGGTCTGTGTGCCTCTATGTCTGAAGCCTAGCCAACAGGTGGTCTGGTATTCTTTATCTTCAACCATGGACTGCGAAGAAGAAAGCTCTACAAGACTAGAACAGGCTAAGGACTGGGACTTGTAAAGCATGTATTTGCACATGTGAGTACTCTTATTGCTATGATTTCCTTTAAAAAGGCCCTGAAAGCCTATTTTCTCAATAGCCTTGGGGTTCTTACTATGAAATAGGGGATCATAAATGAAAACCCTATTTTCTGTTACTGTACAAAATATATGCCCATTTGACATTAAATGGTTTCCTCATTTCCTTCCACTTCCTTTCTTTAAATGTCTCATGCTGTCACAGACATTGCTAGAGGGTTTTTAAATGAATGCCATATATTCTGATTTTATAAATGTCAATCTCCTTTTATCTCCAAGCAGTGATGGAGCAAACTTAGATTATTATTCCTATCTCCATTAAGACTTTATTTTTCTGAATGGGATGAGGAGTTGTACAGGAGGGGGACATTCATCACTGACATGGCATGGAGGTCAGCAGCAGTTCACTGGGTAAGAGAGATAGGCAGAAAGGAATCAAGAGATTAGGAACTAGAGTGGAAAAGAGGTTGAGGCAGGACAGGGAGCGTGAGTTTATTTTAGACTTCTAAGGACTCCAATTGCACAAATCTAATGTAATAAGTAGACCTAAATCTTAAGCACCAGCATCCCTTTGAAGTTTAATCCCTTCCTCTCCTGTTTACTTGTATTTACTTCCACTGCACTATTTTCATCACTTTAAATGTTTGCATCAAAGTGTAACATCCCTGCAACATTCTAAAGGTCAGTGTGATCTGCATTGATGAATATTTTTTTGTATACAAATACCCCTGACTTGTAGCAAAAGGTTGCATGCACACGCACACACACAACCTCTCTGAGTCATTACCATGTTTTTTACATTTCAACCATAGATGACTGTGGTGTCCATAAATGAGGTGTGTGCATGTTTACTGTTTCTCCTCTCATTTGACCTTTATATCAGAGTGCATTAATGTCATGAGAAGGGGGGGGGGGGGGGGGGCAGTCTAGTGCTTGTCGAGCGTAACAGTTCTCTGAGAATAAACCCCGAAACACACACTACACTGTGTGTCTGAGAGGGTCCCTGCGTGTCTCCCTCTCTTACTGTGAGTTATCTCCCTGCTGAGGTGTTTTTATTTGTTGGTTCGCTCCCAGAGTTCCTGTTTGCGGAGGGGAAATTCAGCATGCAGCTCACCGTGCAGGACTGAGGATCTACTCACACAGCCGGCTGTGATTTAAGGCAGGATAAGAAGACGGCGTCCCCTTGTTAGCGTAATTTACTACATGCGGTCTCCCTACTTTCCAGAAACTAATTTTAGAGAGAAAAAGTTTTTCCTATCCACCACTTTTCACCTTGTTAAAACTGAGAGCAGACCAGCCTGGCTTCGCGTGTTACTGCACAACAAAGGTCACTGGGGATAAGTTATAGACTTGCGAGGGGAAATTATATACAGTATGAGCAGAGGAGGTTATTTGGTCCTGACTTTCCCTTTTTACTGTACTGAGAGAAAGCGCTACTATATCTGGACCATGTTTTAAACATTGTACGAGATGAAATGAGTATGTTTTAGGCAACTGTGCTTTGGTAATCCTCCCCTGGGAGTGCAACTGTTCCTTGATCAGTGACCGTAGCAGACTCTGCGAGGCCAAAATGAGTGGAGCTATAAGTTAGAGGGGAGCAGTGGGAATTCTCCGTACAGTCTGAAAAATGGCAGATAAATATGAGTGGAGCCTTTTGTAAGTCTGATCCTTACACACGCACACGCACGCACAGGGCAGGCCCGTCCATTGGTCTGTGCTGGTTCAAATTAGGCTTTTGTGCATCTAGATTTATCAATATATGAGCCTTAAGACATTTGAAAGAAAACTCAGAGGTTTGTTCATCCACTGTTCCAGATCCAGGTCCGCTCAGTATAACTGCGAATGGAGGACTTTTTATTATAGGAAAAAGCTAATAAATTAGTGAGTGACTGCAGAGTAAAGACTGGGGGAACTATAGTATACTCAACCTCAGAGGTGGCGCTAGACTTTTTCGCTGGACAGGAGGGGGGGACTGTTTTCAGATGTTTCCGTCATTGTTAAAAAAAATCTGTTCAGTTAACGTGACCTCTGCTCAACCTGGCTTATGGTAGGGAAAAGAGAATATTTCCCATAGAAATATGACACATTTTCCCAAAATGCAGCAAAATCATACAATAGTAAATCCAAATAGTTATAGTAACTGTAATTGTAGATACAATTGTTCAGAACAAAACTGAACATTAAAGTATTGCATTACAATTTTTACTGTAGTAAAAGTATAATCACCCCATATACAGTGGGGAAAAAAAGTATTTAGTCAGCAACCAATTGTGCATGTTCTCCCACTTAAAAAGATGAGAGAGGCCTGTAATTTTAATCCTAGGTATACCTCAACTATGAGAGACAAAATGAAAAAAAAAAAATCCAGAAAATCACATTGTCTGATTTTTAAATAATGTATTTGCAAATTATGGTGGAAAATAAGTATTTGGTCGCCTACAAACAAACAAGATTTCTGGCTCTCACAGACCTGTAACTTCTTCTTTAACTTGTTAATTGTATTAATGGAACCTGTTTGAACTTGTTATCAGTATAAAAAACACCGGTCCACAACCTCAAACAGTCACACTCCAAACTCCACTATGGCCAAGACCAAAGAGCTGTCAAAGCCCACCAGAAACAAAATTGTAGACCTGCACCAGGCTGGGAAGACTGAATCTGCAATAGGTAAGCAGCTTGGTGTGAATAAATCAACTGTGGGAGCAATTATTAGAAAATGGAAGACATACAAGACCACTGATAATCTCCCTCGATCTGGGGCTCCACGCAAGATCTCACCCCGTGGGGTCAAAATGATCACAAGAACGGTGAGCAAAAATCCCAGAACCACACAGGGGGGACCTAGTCAATGACCTGCAGAGAGCTGGGACCAAAGTAACAAAGGCTACCATCAGTAACACACTACACCGCCAGGGACTCAAATCCTGCAGTGCCAGACGTGTCCCCCTGCTTAAGCCAGTACATGTCCAGGCCCGTCTGAAGTTTGCTAGAGAACATTTAGATGATCCAGAAGAGGATTGGGAGAATGTCATATGGTCAGATGAAACCAAAATAGAACTTTTTTGGTAAAAACTCAACTAGACGTGTTTGGAGGAGAAAGAATGCTG
>NW_011334557.1:0-6469 GCF_000735185.1 Notothenia coriiceps
ATGCATTATTTTTATTCTTGTACTAGCGTCAGTGCCGCTTCTCGGCGATTACCGTAAAGACGCTATTAATCGCGCACTCAAAAATGAAGAGCTGCTCATTTGACCAAGCAAATTTGAGAGACGGCTGAGTTGACCGCAGTTCTCTCAGTGTGTGCGTGTTTGTAAGCGCACGCGTGTGCTCACTCTCAGTCATTATCCACGCTCCGGCGGCACGAAAGAATACGCCACTGCACACGGAGCGGGGGGAGACAACAAGACTCACTTCTTACATTATTGCTAACACAGCGTCTCTAGTGAAATCTCATCACCCACCTTCTCGGTGACTTTCGGTCCTGTCCGTGAAGCTGCGCCGGACACCGAGTGCAGACAGGCGGCAGAGAGGAAGAGCAAAGCGGGTACTATCGTCCGGAGCTCCATCTTGAACCGCGGCTACAGGGCCCTGCTGCTGGGAGTAGGGGTAGAGGAAGATGATGAAATCTCAGCGAGTCACAGCTGGAATGCTGGCCGTGAAACAGCGCTCCAAATTCGGCTCTATCATCAGAGCACTTCCCCCTGTGGGCTGGACCTGAATCTAAGCCCCGCCTACTGAGAAAAGAATAGAGGAGAGGAGTTGAAAGGAGATAAGGAGATAAACGAGAGAAGAGGCGTCACTTGAGCAAATAATGTGAAGAGATGGTCCAAGGAAAGAAAACAAGACTAGGACAGGACAGGAGAGGAGAGAACAGTAAAGATATTGAAAGAGGGGAGGAGAGGAGGAGGAGAGGGGAGGAGGTGAGAGGAGGTTAAAGAAGAGATAAAGTGAGGAGCGGAGATAAGAATATTAAAGGAGATGCGAGGGGACAGGGAGAATATATAATGACAGGAGAAGAGACACGGAGAAGAAAGAAGCCAAGGAAACAATATTAAAGGAGAGGAGAGAAAATAGGTACAAAGTATATTGAGTGCGAGGATAAGTGGAGGAGAGGAGAGATGAGGAGAGGAGATAAGGATATTTAAGGAGATGAGAGAAAAGCAGATTAAAGAAGAGTAGGATTTAAAATATTGTAAAACAAAAACAAATGAATAAATAATACCTTTAAAAGTGAATAAAAAAGTAATATAATTAATACAAATGTAAATCATAAAAATAACTAATTAAAACGAACTTATTAAATTATGTCACATTTTCTAAATACAAAAGATATCTTAATTTATTTGTGTTGTTTTTAATCTATTCAATGTGCATGTTCCATCTGTAATGAAAATATCCTTAAATATAACCTGCAACCCCCCCAAACAAACAATATGACAACAGAGAGAGAAAAAACATGTTACTGTCACTGGTTCCCAACATGTGGATTGACACCCTCCAAGAGGTCTCATGATAAATATGAGCGGGTCATGAGACAGAATAGAAGGAAAAGCATTGCTGAAACACAACTGATCCCTCGACTCAAATAAAGGTTAGCAGTACTGTTTGTGTCGACCTTTAACATCCTGAGCTGATGGAAAAAATAACAGCAGTGTGTTTGATCATTTGTAGAAACAAGCAGAATTTCACACCTGTCAGCCTGCAAACACCTGGAGCATCATACAAGTACATATCCTTATACTGAGATCTAAGCCTCTAAAACTCACCATAAATATATGCATTTATTTAAAGTCTAAATAACTGTCGCATAAGGATGGCTCTTTTCCCTAGCCTGAGACCTGAAAGACAGGCTCAGGGTTTAACAGGTTAACAGATTAAAAACATTAGATTAGATAGAATTAATTCATCACAAATTGGGATTTATTTTTCTCACAGAAGCATGTTGGTGTTACACATAAATTTAACATTTAATAAAAGTAATTACTTTTTAAATATATAAGCATGAACAGTAAATATATACTGTATATATATGTAACATTTACTGTTCATGTAGAAAAGATATACATCCATAAATTATCTAAATAAAACACAATATAAAATCAACAGAATAAGGTAGAATACTCTATAAGAGACTATTCTTCTGTGGCCAACCTGTGCAAATCCGCTATTGGCCCAAAACACCTATTAGGATAAATGCATTACATTTTCAAACAATGTAGAAATTAATAACACAAAAGTGCTAGAACACATGCACATGAAGGAAACATCTTCACCAACTTGACAACGCAAAAGCAGTATTTAGAAAACATTTGCCTACTTGACCAAACATACGGATCGTTTACTAAAACCGATGCATATACGAAACGCTGCAAATAAAAAAAAACGCTGCAAGAAGCCCAAAACACAACGGAAACAGGGGCACCCATAAGTGAGACATAGCTGAGACCGGAGCGCTTGTTGATGTAGAGCAGGGGTCACCAACCTTTTTGTCACCGAGGGCTACTTCAAGGGTACTGAGTAATACGAAGGGCTACTTGTTTGATACAAACTTCCTGAATAACATAATTGCACGGTCCACCTTTAATGATAATATTATTATTAATAATAATCAGAATACATATTAATTTACTGTATGTGAAGGACTGTCTGATCACATGTTAATGTTAATTATTCCTCACAATAATTATTAACAATGATTTACCTATACCTACCATTCCTATAGCAACCCCATTGTTTTGTTTTGAAAATGTATCTATATTTATACACATTCTCGCGAGATCTATCAGGGGTCGTTGTAATGCTGCGTTCACACCGGACGCGACTTCGCTCTAATCGCTTGAGTTTCACCGCTGCTGCCAGCTGTGTTTACTCGCATCATTCAAACAAGACGCGCTGGCTCGGGAGCTACAACTACAACAAAATGAACATATTTTACCGTGATTAAATTGTAATACACGTTTCTAAATGATGCCGAAGTAACAAAATACTGATACCGTTTAGTAAAAACATGAATTAATGCTTGACAAGTCTGCAGACAAGACGGCAGGCGAAAAACCTTTTAAAATGCTTGTTTTCTGAATTGAGATTGGGTCGACCAGGCTAAGCTAACGTTGTATATGCTCAATCCACACTCATAACAACGGCCTACAGACATAAATAAACCAGCGACTGTATTCGCCATGACACAGACAGTCTGTGGTTTGTACTTGTTTAACTTTTGTCCAGTTTCTGAAAAGATATGAGGAGCTGTGATCTCTGTTTGCGATGTTTTCTGGTTGAATGTCAGTGGCATGCTGAGATCCTCACCACTGCTGTGTGTGTGGTGATGAGGCCCATGATCGTAGCTGCTCATGCTAGCTTGTCTCAGCTAAAGGTGGAACGGAGATTTGGTGCGTGGAGTTCAACTCTGAACCTATCTGGGGTCAGAGTTCAATTTCACGAACCAATCTCCATTTCACTTACATATGTACATACAAAATGTGTGCTTTTAAAATGTTATATTCAATATTGTCATTTTAAAATTAAAAATGTATTCAATTTAATTTTTTTAGACGGAGCTCCATGGTGACTTGTGCTATTTTTAGAACATGCACGCGGGCGACCAATTTCCCCCCTGCGGGCGACTTACTGCCCGCGGGCACCGCGTTGGCTACCCCTGATGTAGAGGGATTATAAAGTTGTCCCACTGTCACTGTTGGCAGAGTTAGTCTGTTTCATAATTGTAAGTGTTTTGTCAGTATCTGAAATGACTAGGTTAGCTACGTTAGCTAGCTAACTTATATCAGATCTGCAATAATATCGGACGGAATGATGTGATTAAATTATTAAAATAAGCCAATAAAACTTATATTTTAGGCATGTTTCCAGTGACAGTAACAGTTGGCCAACTGAATGCATCACTTTTTAGTGTCCCCGTTTCCGTTATGTTTTGGGCTTCTTGCAGTGTTTTGTGTATGCATCACTTTTTGGAAACTCTGCGCATGTTTCTTCAAGTTGGTGAATGTTTTCCCAATGCTTCTCATGTGCTGTCAAGTTGGTGAAAATGTTTCTTCATGTGTTTTGGCACATTTGTGTTTCTTTATTTGCATTGATTTTGAAACTACAGCGCATTTCTACTAATGGAAAGGTTTTGGGGCGTAGTAACGTGTTTGTCGGCTACCGTATCTAAAAAAACTAAATAAATAAACACAGGATCCTATAACATTTTAAAAAGGTGCAACATTTTTTTTATTATTAAAATGCTCTCAGGTTGTCTTTTCTGAACAACTTTTAAGGAAGTTATTAAAATATTATATTTGTTATTTTATGTGTTAATAAACTGCTGTTGAGAAATATTGATGGAAATACTATATCATACACTATTATGTAGAGTTTTTCTTTTTTAAATCATCATGTTGTATATTTAATCTATGACAAATCAGTAGAATGTAAAATCTCAAATCAAAACATGAAAATATTATCCCGCAGCTATGTGGATTTTTATGTTTTCCTTCCTGATCGACAAACCAATGCATTTTCCAGCATGCAGCGATCAATAATGAGCTGCAGCGGTTAGCTTTTAACAATAAACCGAGGGATAATGAAGTCCATGCAGACGTGTTGGAGCTTTAAAACACTTTAGTGCATTAAAAACACCTCCGCTCAGCCTGGCTTCAGCTGCAGGAAATAAAGCTGAAAAAGAGAATATAGGTCCCTGCTGAATACATGTCTATAGAGATGAATTATAATAGTCAGCCTGCTGTGACCTTAACACACACACACACACACACACACACACACACACACACACACACACACACACACACACACACACACACACACACACACACACACACACACACACACACACACACACACACACACACAACACACACACACACACACACACACAACACACACACACACACACACACACCCACGGTTATCGGCCTCCTGTCAAAGCGGCCGTCCATTCGTCTTTTCCCCCCCGCCATCCGCTGAATTAATTAAGCAGAAATGTAAACGTTTTAATTGAATGTCAAAGCGGGACCTTAACAACATGCTCCTATGTAAATGGATGTGACACAGCTTTAAACCTCTATATTTATATATATTCAGGGGGCTGTACATGTATTTGTGTGTGTGTGTGTGTGTGTGTGTGTGTGTGTGTGTGTGTGTGTGTGTGTGTGTGTGTGTGTGTGTGTGTGTGTGTGTGTTAATGAATAGTGGGCATGCAAACATTTTAATTGAATTACCATCAGCTGTGTGCTAACAAACCCTCATGGAGTTGCACTAATACGGCCTCAGTTAGTGGAAATGAACCCCTTTAAACCTTAAATTGTCCCTTAAAGGCTCCATTAGTGGTTTATGAATTTTAAAAGCAATGACGTGTGTTCTCTTCAACTTGTCACAAATGATTTGCAGGTAAAAATGAACTAATAACTCAAATCTGCCGTGAATCATCTCTTTTCAATTTGAGATGAATGTCTTTATTTGCAATCTTGGTAACAATTTATATTAAGGTACACAAATTCACCATCAACTAGTTGTTAATTAACATGCATATTAGCAGTATATTGGCTCTTTATTAGTCATTATAAAACACTTATTAATGCCTTATTCTACATGACCATATTCTACAAGTAATAGCACAAGAATAGTAATTATCCCATAATAACACTTAACAAATATGATCTATTCTTATGTAACAAGACATGAAACTATAAGTGTTAATTGTGTCTAAATAACTAAAAATTAGGTATTTATATTGAAGAATATGCTTTGGGGTATTGACAGTTCAGCTACCAATAGCAAGGTGATATTGACCTGTATGTTTCATATTTACACATTTATATTTTTGTAAAGTTTGTGCTGAAGGTTAGACAGGAAACCGGGTACAGGAAGTAGGAGAAAGTGAACTGAATAGCATGGCATTAGACTGCTACGAATTTCCCCTATGCAACCTGAATAGTAAAAGGGTCAAGTCCGTCAGAAAGCAATGACCGTAAGTGTAAGTGTAAGCCTTACACTTACACTGTAAGGATTAGTAACATGCATGGGCGTCGCAGCCATTATATGAGGGTGGGACAAGTCCCCCCCCACTTTTTGAAATGATTAGTTTAGACCCCCCCACTTCTACCATGTGGAAAGTCCGTGAATCGGTTTATCCACTCGCCGCACTTTGAAGAGCACTGTGTCAGCATAGAGATTAGTATTCGTATTTCTGCTTTGAGGTGATTTTTTTGTTTTTTTGGTCTTCACTCTGCGGCGGTAGTGACAAATGTGGACTAATTGACGATGGTTCGACTTCTGAATGAAAGGAGAAGAAACTTTACAAAAAGGAATACAGGTACAACAGACCCCCTCTTTTGTAGTAGTTTTGGTTCTTAGCAGTCGAAACTAAAAGCGACATTAATTGTTACAGGACTTGTGAACCACACACAACGGAATTGGAGGCGATTGCCGTTAGGTGAAGTATGTTTTCTAGACTCGAACAGGTTTGGATACTTTTGTGAGGAACTTGTACGCGCGCGATACCTCTTAGACGGAAACCATGTTTCCATCGTCACTTTTGTACCGCATCCTCAAAGTAACTAAACCCGTAAGGGAGGAGTTATTCGTTTCACCTTACCTAAACTA
>NW_011334557.1:6514-11399 GCF_000735185.1 Notothenia coriiceps
CTTTTCTACGACGATTTGAAGGGGTCTGACCACTGGAGTTTCACTTGTCTGCCAGTTTCTTTACCTTCTTGTTTTAGTGTCCAAGGGTTGGAAGTACGTCAAACAATTTAAAGACGTGTGTACTTCGGTTTTTTCGGAACGTTGGGTTATTGTAGAGAGGTACGGAGATGTTTAGTTCTCTTTCGCTTGTTTCCGTTATCAAATTTCCTTGTCTTCGGACAAGTTTACATGAAGCTGTGTTGGTCTTACTTTTCGTCTGGCGGTTTTTTACCGAAAAGAACACTCTTCGCGTCCTGTGCTAGGACGGTTAGCAATTGTTTAAGGTACTTGCTCTGTTAGAGACTCGCGCAGTCAACAAGTTCTCTTCTTCAAACACGAAACCGACAAATTGTTAGGACCGGTAGCGGTTTTCCTTACATTTTGTGGCCTTTCTACACGCTTTGTACGCTCTCTCCTGTAGGGTTGAACAGAGGTACCGGCTGGTTAGCGTGGTTCTCTTCTTTTCTTCATTTGTTTGTACCTAGCCACCGTTCTCTTCGTTATTACCTTTCCGGTGTGGCATTTCGCCGTTCGTGTGGTGCACCTCCGTTGTAGGTTATGTCAGAAGGTTCTTTACATTTTCTGGAGGGGTATGTAAGGCGCTTAGTAAGGGTTCCACACCACAGGTTCGGTGTTCACTTCCCGCCCGGTGTATCACTTTATGGAACCACATACGGTGGGAGCCTATGTGTCATCACTGTGTTCGAACATCGGAACTTCTTGTGCCTTTCGAGGAAGCGTGTTTCTTGCCTTCGTCACGTCGATTTCGAGAGGTGTTACCGAAGGGTTCTTTCGTGTCAGGCACAGTACATCCTTCGTTGGACCAGGGTTTCACTTCTCCTTAGTGAGTGTGGCCTATGGAGGCAGACGGTCATTGGATGGGAGTTGACGCGCGCTCGGGACGTTCGTCTCTGGTTATAAGGGTGGTTGTCCTGACGGGTTTCCGTACCGAGTAGAACTTGTGGAGCGGTCTACTCTTAGCGAGGAGTCGTTTTCGGCACTTAGACCCGGACGAGTAGGCCGATGTTGACCAGGGGAGGTTCGAGAGCGAGAGGTTCTCTTCATCACCGGGACCACCTTCTTTTGGTCGTTGGGAAACGTGCTCTTGTCTACCCTACTAACAACAGCCGAACCGGTTAGGGACAGAGCTGTACCTTCTTCATACCTAACCTCATTCAGTGGGTCCATTGGCACCTTCGTTCACCTCACGCAGTCGTTAAGTACCTCATGTCCTTTGATCTGTGACATGGCAGCCTCACAGCTGCGAAGGAAGTCAGAGAGCTCTTGAAGTTCTACGCTGTCTTTGGAACTTATCTTGGGCCATGCATCATGCTTATCTCTGAAGGCCTTCGCAATGAGGAATGGATTACCGTACCTCTCTTCTAGGATGGTCCATGCGGCATGATAGGCTGACTCTGTGCCTAGCAGGAAGTAGCTCTCGATGGCCTTCTTGGCGTGTCCACCCACATACTGTACCTTCTTAGATAGTACATATTTTCTTCAGCTGGGATGTTTTTCCTGTCAATGAGTGTACGAGAGGAGACCTTCCAGTCATTGAACCTCAGTGGGTCACCACTGAACGTTGTAGGTTCAGGTACAGGTAGACGACTTGCACTGATGGACTCTGCAAGAGCTCTGATAAGAGCTGAAGTACTGTCTTCTTGTTTTTGTTGTGTCACAGTTTGAGGTGGTGAGTGGTTTTGCAGTTGATTGCTTTCATGCTTGATTTCTTCTTTCACAACCAGTGGAACATGTTGATAATGTTAATTTCTTCATCTGAGCATGCATTCTGTTCATATACTTGATGTCTTGCCTTTGCAGCTTTTAGCTTCTTTACTGTTTCTAATCGCTCTAGTTGTCTGCGCTTGGCTTGTAACTTTCTTTGCCTCTCAGCATTTTCTGCCTCAAGTATTTCAAGTTCTTCGATCTGTTGTTCATGTTCTAGCATTTCTTCTAAAGTCGCTTCATTTGCAGCAATTTCAGCAGCGGCTTCTTGTCTTTTGATAGAAGAGAGGAATGAACTTCTTGATGTGGCTCTCGAGTTGCTACGAGAATGAGTCGAGGACCTGGTGCCATGAGAGCCATTACTTCTCTTAACAGAGGCAACAGATTTGCATACAGACTCTGTCTGGTTTTTACCAATTTCTTCATCCTCATGACTTTCATTCTTTCTTGTGTCTATTTGTTCTCTTGCAGTCTCAATGATTTTCTTTGTTACTGCTTCACAGGTGTCTTCTCTGCGATGTGTGTAATGGTCGGGAATGTCAATGAGCCTCAACTCTTCATAAGCAATATTCACCTTAGCTTACCTTAGTGATGTATTCATGCAGCAGGTCATTAGAGCATTGACCACTCAGCGCTTGTTTGGCTTCCTTTGTGATATCTTTCCACCTTTTTTAGCTCACACTGAAATGGTGTACAAGTCTTGTTACTTGCTCATCGTGCAGTTCTTGGCCCTTTTCCGTTAACTTCCGGACTCTTTGGCTCCTTTGTGGCTCTTGTGTGGAAAGGCTATCCATTTTTGGGTCTTCAGTTGCCTGTGGTTGCTCGTTTTCGACTTCATCACTCTTAGTTTAAGACTCAACATCTGACACTTCTTTACTTACGTTTGTTTTTAACTCTAATATTTAAAAAAGCTAAGTAGTTAGCCAATTTAGATATTAGCTTTGAGTTATCTTAAGCTTATACACAGCTATTGAGCCTTATTTAAATGAAAATCACAAGTGATAATGATATAGGCAAACAACAAACTTGGTACATTTCTTCAACACTTATTAATTGAAAGATATTGTCCTTTAAATGTACTTTGTTGCTTAGTCTGCAAATACTTACTGCAGATACCACAGATTATATGAACACAACACGTTCTCACTCCCAACCCGTCACATATTGACGGACGGTCGGGGCCCCTCCCCGTCACTCTATTACGTACAGGGTACCCCTTGGAAGTCAGTTTTCAACGGGCAGGGCGTCCCATAGACCTTCATAGACCTCCCATAGCATTCATAATAGACGCCATGAGAACGCTCCCCGGCAAATGCTACCCCGAGGGTCGGTTGTTATTGTCAATATTAATATAATGATTATTAATTTTTTAATAGTCACACTCGATTTCGCCGATTTTCTTGTTGCCCCAGCTGGTCGACACCTCTTTTAACAGAAACAAAGGCTACATTAATGTATTAAATCAATGTTAATCCAAGTGTGTGGTTGTGGAATTAATGGACGTGCCGTTGTGCGATTGTGCAACGCAATAATTTACAAACTCTTGAACTACAACCCTAATTATATTTAAAAATATTTTAGAGGGCCTCACGAAATACTTTAATGTAAATTTAAATGTGAAGGGATGTGTGTAATAAATGAAAAATAAAATAATACTTTATTCGGAGTGTGCTTGCTTTTCTCTATGAAGGTCATCACACAACGGCATTGTAATACACGGTTCGGCTGCAATAAATATTACATATCTGCCGTAGTTCGCTATTTATAGAGCCCTGGTGAGAAGACTTCTAGACAAACAGGAATAACTGCCGCCGAAAATGAATATGTGATGTGGATCATAAATATATCAGCAATCAAACAAAATCTTCAATTTCTCTTCACACAATACGTCTCCTGGCAGTATCAATACTAATTCGGCTGACTTTTATATTTGATCCAATTGGTATATGCACACCATAACGGTGTATAGCTGATAGAAAGGGAAACCTGGTGGTTAAAGCACGTTGTTGAAATGTATTATTTTTATTATTAGATATTAATAGGTGACACAGACAGACAAACTAATAAGGCTTTATTTAAACATTAAAGAATACTTTAGGTTAAGGTCTTATTTTGAATAAGAAAAAAGTTTTGGGGGTATACATAAGCCTGACTAATTGTACTAATATATTGCTTTCCTGCAATGTTAACTACTGTATGTTTAAGCACTTATTTTAACTGATATTATACATATGTATTAGCCTATACTCTTATAAGATGTATGTAGATAGTATAAGAGATGTGCAGAATATGACAGTTTAATGGTGGAGGTATAGACACATGTTGATAGATGTCTTGTAATGCACTGTTGAGGAACCTGCGACCCAGGTTTTTCATCTCCGACCTTGTCAGGTATTGAACAATCAATAAATAAAGAACACAGAATTATTAAATATAAAACACACAATTTGTGTGATTATACTAAATGATTTACAAATAAACACCACTGCATATTTACAACTGTTACACATTCTGATGTAACGCAAATGTTTCCAAATTAGGATCAATAAAGTATATCTTATATCTTTCGACTCCACTTCGAGCGATATAATTACTAACAAAGCACTTGTTTACTAATAAAGGACTGGCTTATCTAAAGCCAGTTGAGTAGCACTTGAAATGTTTAGCTCTATGAAACCTGATGTTCTTATATGACTCTGTTTTCTTCAAGTTTGTATCTTGTTGGTCGAACGCACACTTATTGTAAGTCGCTTTGGATAAAAGCGTCAGCTAAATGCAATGTAATGTAATGTAAGATGATCAATGGCTATGCCATATTTGCCTCTGAACCTTGACAAGTGCATGTTTCAGGCTTATCAATTAACAACAGGAGGGGTCACAGACATAAGACCAGTTGTTAAATGAAGCTCTTTGGACCTTAGTCATGTGGGTATATATTAATGCTGCCCATTATGGGCACAAGCAATTTTCACCCATTTATTAATTATATATGTTACATGTGAGTGTTTCCTATCCCCTAAACCTCCAGGGATGTACACAGTTTAATACTGGCAACTTCTTATTATGGGAACTACGAAAAACGTCTTTTAAAACTACAATTCCCAGTAGAGACGTGCCATGA
>NW_011334558.1:0-3487 GCF_000735185.1 Notothenia coriiceps
CCTATAGGGGGGTCCGGGGGCATGCACCCCCGGTAAGATTTGTTTCTTTAAATTGAAGTTAAAGCATCAATCTGGTGCACAAATTAAGAGATTTATGGATACAACTCTCAACACTCATGAAACAAAACTGTATATATTTCAATACTCCAAAAACCATTAGAGTATGCTCACAACCAATAACACATCATTGATATACTCCTCTCTCCTATCTTTATCTTACCTAGTCTGCATTCTTTCTTTTTATTTATGCATATTTTACTAATCACTTCCCATTCAAACTGTGTTTTTTTTTTTTACTGACATTGGAATTATTTTTTTCCTTATTTTGAAGAACTATATTAAATAGATGGAAACATTAGTTTAGACCAAACCGTTTGAGACCCACTGAGATAACTAAAATCTACAATCACTCAGCGAGTCCTTTACCTCCCTGAGCTGACGTTATCTCAGCCTCTCAGTCCGACAGGAGAGGACTCTCCCTCTCCTTATTGTTGAAAAAGCTTCTAATCTCCGTTAGCTCCGAGCTAGCACCAGATACTAACAACAACCCCTGTAACTCTCTCTGTCTCTCTGTCTCTCTCTCTCTCTCTCCCTCTCTCTCTGTCTCTCTCTCACACAAACTGCGCTCCTGCCACACACACAAACAGACGCTCCTCCGTGACGATGACCACTTGTATAAAAAAAAAACACATTTGGAAAGTGGGGGGGACACAAACTGGATTTTGAAAAGTGGGGGGGACATGTCCCCCCTGTCCCCAGTGGAAATTACGCCCATGCACACGGCATCCATTGCACGTCTGTCCGTCCCGGGAGAGGGATCCCTCCTCTGTTGCTCTCCCTGAGGTTTCTCCCATTTCCCCTTTAAACTGTGGGGTTTTTCCTTTTTTTGGGACGTTTTTCCTTGTACGATGTGAGGGTCTAAGGACAGAGGGTGTCGTATTGTCATACTGATATTCTGTACAAACTGTGAAGTCCACTGAGACAAACATAACATTTATGATATTGGGCTATATAAATAAACATTGATTGATTGATTGAAATGACATTCCCAGAACAAATGACTATATCTTCACTTCTAAAAGGGGTAAATGATCTCATCTTTTTTCTCAAAGCAATGATACACCTGTGAAACTCACTCATAACCCCCTTATTACTTATCGTAGCTGCACGTCCAACCAATCGATCTTGTCGTGAGATGACACAGAATAGATCGTTACATACATCATCACTCCGTAAGAACTCGAATATATTAACAGAACAGACATCAAAACATGTGGCGCTAGGTAGAAACGGCAAAATGGCTCACCTTTGTCGTTGTCTGGTCAAAAGTGCTCTTCAATGGCATTAAAACGATAAAAATGCTGCTGAAGTTAATCCATAGGTTAATTCAATGTGTCTGTGTCCCTTTTAAATGATTTCTGATAATCCATAAGCAATAAACCTGCTTTTCCGTTTCCAGATGTCAGAGCGAGAGATAGGTTCACTCTGATGCAAACCTGCATGCGCGAAGTCCCAACCTTTTTTTTACCATGTGTGTGGGGAAATTCCCCTTCGATTCAATTGGCTCTAGCGGTTATAAAGAGATTTCATTCGTCAAAATCGACCAAGGGGGGCCAGAGATATGGAAAATCCACCCAAATGACCCCAGAAGTGTTTTTTTTTTGCTAAATCTCACTAGATTTCACTTGTTTTGCATCAAACTTGATACAAGGTACTTAGTATATGTTGTACTTTGGATTCCTAAAGCTTTTAGTCTACCTTACCATCATCCAAGGGTAGTTTTCACTATAAGTAAAAAATAATGTTTGGACGGACACTATAATTTACAGTTTTTTACCATGTTCAATTTGAATTTTCTTTAAAATAAAAAACATCTATATTGATTCTGACTTTTCTACATCCAACTCACAGGTTTATCATTACTTTGAGAACAAGATTATTAATTCAACCCTTTTAGAAGGGAAGATATGGTCATTTGTTCTGGGAATGTCATTTTCGAGCCTGAGACCTGAAAAACAGGCTCAGGGCTTAACAGGTTAAACTAAATTACGTCATTAAACATTGATTTTAATTTCTAACAGTAGCCTTGTTGTAAGCGAGATAATGTCATTGAAAAACAACACAGACAGTGGGTGGCTGCAAATGATCCCTTCTTTAAGTTTTATTTTGCTTGTTTGGTCTTCACCTATGTCACGTACACTGATATTCTCTGTTACGTGATGCTTCATGTAAACTGATGGATTGTTTTTAAATTAATAGAAGAGAAATCCACCCATATATGCATTGAACGATTGATTTGTTGTCACCTCCTCGGTCTCTCCTCTCACATATTAATCTGTTCAGGCTGACATCTCACTTTCCTGATGGGATATTTTTCAGTCAATTGATTTATTTTTTCATTTATATAACCCAATAACACAAATCACATATGCCTCAAGGGGTTTATTTTTGTTGTTGTATTTATGGCTTGTATGTTGCTTGCTGCACGCAGTGATGGAATTAGTGTTCAGACCCTTTACATTCAAAACCTTACAAAAGCTGTCACAAAAAAGTAGTAAAATGACTGTTAATAATAAACAATGTCTGTGTCTTTTAAAACTCTTTTAATTTGCAAATAATGTATTTTTAATATCCAGCACAGCTAACAGACAGTTACATTTATGAACTTACTTTTAAGGGTATTCAGCATTACCCTGTGCACTGCAGACCACTGGTGTTAAGAAGCTCTAAATAGTGTGCACATGCATGTATGGTGCACACTTAAAAGTTATATTTTCTAGTACTCTAATAACTCTATTATTTAATGGTGTGTTGACATCTGACACATAGCACATTTTTCACGCGCCGTGATAAAGTCAATGCAAAGATGGTGATAAAGCAATAGTTGCCGTAACGGTAAGCGAGTGACAAAGTATTTGCATCTTAATTTCCTGCAAAAGCAAGTCATTGTTGAGATTCTCCGCCTGTCATCACTGACGTCTCACTGTTGTATCAGAAGAAAAAAAACTGTTGGCTATGGGTAACGGCACCCAACGCTCTACAGTACCTAATATCTGTATCTGACATTCGACAGAAATCCATGTTTATATATGTACGTATGTGAACAAACCATAGGCTAGACATAGTCTATCTTATGTCAAATAAAGTGTTACTTTATACATTATGTTTGAGTGTTTATAGAGCAGCTACAATGTTAGCTTGGCCTAGCCTGATCAATCTCACCTCCATTCAGGAAACAACATTTTAAAACTGTTTTTCTCATCTTCTTGCAAACACACTGGCAATAGCATTTATTCAAGGTTTTTATTATATATATGTATACTGTATTTGAGCTTCAATATCAGGATATATGTATTTATTATTTAAACTAGTTCCTAGTTTTAGTTTCGAGTCCTTCACATGCTCATAGGGGAGAAGGGGATAAATTGAGCCAGTGGTTAAATTGAACCATCCCCTGTAACCAGGCAATGGTCTATAGTTGCAATCA
>NW_011334559.1:0-4898 GCF_000735185.1 Notothenia coriiceps
GTGTGCTAACTGCTAACAGCTAACGGCTGATGTTTTCTGGTTGAAAGTCAGTGACGGCAGGCTGAGATCCTCACCGCTGATTGGCTACCGCGAGATAGCGTCACGCGAATATGACGCTCGGGTTGAAAAAATTGAACTCGAGCGTTTGTCGCGGCCCCCTTCAATCGCCTCAATCGCGCTGCGGAATTCACGTCCACCGCTTCATGCTCGCCGTCACCACCCCAGCTTCCACCTGTAGGCTCGGGGGTTAGTTATTTAATCATCACTCATCGTACTATGTATATCTGTGGAGTGATGATGCCCGAGCCTAGTCGCCAAACTCAACTATATGCTGCTTCTAATAAACATGTTAAAGAAACACGTGAGTTGTCTGACTGAAGTGTTATTATGGGAGAATTATTATTCTTGTGGTACTACTACCTTATTAGGCCCATATTGAGCAGAGCATATTAAGACCAAAACTCATGTACAACAACTTCCATACTTGCAATAAATAAGCACTAATTAGAGGGTTATTGAGGAAAAACTCTCATCTAATGGCTTATTACTTGTAGAATAAAGCATTAATAAGTGTTTTATAATGACTAATAAAGAGCCAATATACTGCTAATATGCATGTTAATTAGCAACTAGTTGATGGTTAATTTGTGTACCTTAATATAAAGTGTTGCCAAACTTGTATTTAGAAGTATTTGCAGGACATTGTTTTGGAAAGTGCATAACATAACATTCTCCATAAAAGGATACAGCTTTTAATTAAGAGAAAAAGAGAGATTGCAGCGATGGAATAGTTTATTGCTTTGGTGGAAAGCATCCTTCATAATCCTACTAGTTGTGGTTCTGTACCTTCTGCTTTATAAGTCCTGGATAGAGGAGATGAAAAATAAAAAGCAGCATCAAACAAAGAAATAAAGAAAGGTGTCTTTCAAAGGAAAACAATATTAGCTTTATTATTAGTTTTTGAGCGTGTAGTTACAGATCAAAATGTTTGTTCAACTTTTAGGGGTTAAAGTGTTATTGTAATGAACTTTATTATAGATAGTTTGTTGAATTTTTTTTTATCTATATAAGGCTTTAAAAAATAATAGAAGAAGCAACCTCCGTATCTTTAAATAGTGACACGAGGCCATTCAATTTGAAATCTAGAGTTTTATCTTTGATACCTGGACACATGGTTTTATCTGAGAAAAGGTGTGTCCCTTTTGAAGATGGCTTTTTTTCTTGGCAATTATGCATCATCCTCTATGATGCCAAGAATAGTGCAGTGGGCTTAGTGACATTTCTGGAACGTAAAGAAGAATCACAGGTTTTCAGTAGTTGACCTCTGTGTTGCTGCAATAAAGGGTTGGTCCGGTTTCACAGTCATTTCTGAAGTTGCGTTGATGGAAAGGGGTTTGGCTTCGGCTTCTCATCACAATGCAAAGTCTTGTTTTACAGTTGGAACATTTTAGTTCCTGAAGCTGGCGTAAAACAACCTGCCATCAACCTGCCATCTTCGAAAAGGTTACAGGTCTTAAGACACATTAGAATTTCCTAAGGACCTCAACAATGGAAGTTGGTTTTGTGAGAGGGTCATGTTATACTAATTTATAACAAAAACACTTTAAAATCAGTCTGAGAATGAGAAGCGTTTCCTGTGAACATTTCAAAGAATCTTCTATTCTGCTGTTTGAAAAGAAGTAAAGGGATTGAGTGAAATGGATTACTGTGTCAGGTGTACAAACTATAAAAAAAAAAGGGATTGTGTTGCAATGAGTAGGACTTGGTTCCAAGAGTTGGTCATGTTTTGTGAAGGGAAATTATTTATCATGCTTCAACACATTTTTTTTTAAATTAATTGTTTAAACATAAAATACAAGGGCCCATCCTATTGGCTGTGTTGAATCAACAAACAAACAAAACCAATGAAATGTTACACTGTGAGAAGGGAGGTGGTTAAACCAAAGCACAACATTGACTTAAAGGCAGTGTCTCAACAATGTGTCTAATCTTGTTTTTTGCATTGTTTGTATGTTAAGATAACATCAGGTTATTTCCGTCCTCTGCCTTGTCAACCAGAGAAGGTATGACACATTGCCACGGTTAAAAGACAGGGTGTTAACACGCTTGTTGTTTTCTGATAATTACAGTACACAGGCTGTCATGCTCCTGAGATCATATCTCTACATACAGTGGCCATAAAGTAAAAATTGGTACTGCTCTTTTGGCAAATAGAGGGAGCATGGATTAAGAAATGTTCACTATGTGTGAGGTGTTAATGTGTTGTTTATCATGTGTTTTTTTACCTTGATTAATCTCAGATTTGTGTCCTCTTAAGGACCAAGAGACCCAGTGCATGGACATGGAGGACCCAGCTTCAGTAAGTTTTCTATTGTTTTGTTTTGTCCCACTCTCTACACCAGACATGTTAAAGCCACTCATGTGATTTTAATTAGATAAATTGTCCAAAAGTACATTTTTTTAAACATTAGTTTTTTCTAAATAAGCCCAATTTACAGTTTAATAAGAATATTTAAGCTACTAAAATATTCAATATGTGCATAATAAAAAAGTAATATACGTCTAAAGATGCACACAAATAATTATACACATTATTAAAATGTTACACAAGATAAAAGAGATTATAGCATAAAACAACATATTACAATGAGCAGTGATAGAACATATTTTAAAAAGTTAAATTAATGCATATACTATACATGTATTATTAAACAATAATACAATTATTTATTTTAGATTTTCCTGCTTTATTTTCCTTATTAAAAAAACTTTGGGGATTTCAGGCATATGCTAAGGCATGTTCTTTGTTTTTGTTTTATTTGTACTGAATGGAAAAAAACATTCTATAAATAGTAAATTAATACAAAAATAAATACAATGAAATGTGATGATGTAAAGTAGTGAGATGTTCACTGCCCTGTTAGCCTCTCTCTTAACACCTCCCCCTGTTATGGTCCCACAGTGCAGGACCAGGATAACTCTGATAACAACACCATCTTCGTGCAGGGCCTGGGAGACGACTACACCGTGGAATCAGTGGCAGACTTTTTTAAGCTGATCGGGATCATTAAGGTAGCTCTACATAGCTGCATGTGTGTGTCAATCAAGTCATATATAAGTGTATCTATTTATGTACAGTATGTGTTTACACTAACAGACGGTAGAAGGAGGTACAGTGTCCGTTAAGTGCCCTAATGATAACGCTTTAACATTTCATGTTGATGTTAGACATTTAAAGAGTACAAGTGAAGTTGCCAAAAATTCCCATTTAAACAAAGGGAAAGTCTACAGCTATCAGCAAACAATCAGGTAAGATTTTCACCTGCGTAGTCTGTATTCATCAGTCAAAAATGGAAAACCTGAAAATGTAAGACCGTAGAAATACAAGCTGTTGTTATAATAAACTAATTAAAACATGTTTACACCACACGCCCTCATTACTCAGCTTCACTACAGATGGCCATGTCATTGTGAAAATATCCAAGTATCAGAATGAACAGATGAGATAAAGATATAAATAGTTCAAAAGACTCTGTGTACCCTTTTGACTTAAGTTTTCCTCATTTTCCTTTATCTTCCCGTGTACTGATTCGCTGAACATGATCACTACTCCTGCTGCTAATAGGCTTAATGTGTCAGGGCCTAAAAAACCACAATAACTTCTTAAAATAAAAACTCTAATTGCAGCAAAATTATTAACTAATTCAGATCTTTATTATTACATTTTTTTATTAAAACGTTCAAGAAAGGCTTATGTCTCAGAAAACTATTCTGCTCATTTTCAGGTTCACATTAGTATTCTGTGTCTCTACTGTGACATGTCTCCATGCTTTCATGTTCAAAAAGCTCTTTATTTTTCTCATACTTCCTGTGCTGCAGCACCTCTTCTCCCCCTCTGTCTGAAACCAGATCCCCTTAGCTTATCACGTACAATGTGTTGAAGCGCTTGCCAATAGAAGCTAATGTTACATGTTAATGATTTCACAAAAAAAGGCATAATAGGGCCCCTTTTAAGACTGATGAAACTCAAGACTTGATGTAAGATTTCAATGGTTTGCTGTACAAATTCAGTAGTTCTAAAACAATTGTATTACTGAACCTCCTGACACATACAGTACATGCCCATATTTGTGACCCCATTTAACCGGATAATTACAGCTCTGAAACAAATGAAGAGACCACTGAAGCCTTATCAGTTTCTCCGGTTTTACTATTTATGTGTTTGAGTAAAATGAATGTATTTTTTCATTTTATTCTATAAACTACTGACAACATTTCTCTGTGTTGAGATTCAACAGACACTGGAATGGAGTGGCTGCCATACATGTAGAGATTGAGATTTAAGATTGAAGTGGTCTCTTAATTTTTCCCAGAGTTGTATCGTGACCTAATTGAATCATTGCATTGTGCCTATCTGCCTCTCAGATCAACAAGAAGACGGGCCTGCCCATGATCAACCTGTACACAGACAGAGAGACGGGGAAGCTGAAGGGGGAGGCCACCGTGTCCTTTGATGACCCCCCCCTCTGCTAAGGCTGCCATCGACTGGTTCGATGGTGAGCTGTTTGTCTTTATCAAGCATCGGATCAATAGTAAGATGGATCGAACAATATATTTTGAGTTGAAGTACTAAAATATGAGAGAGTGGAACGTGCTGAGCAGAGGTCATGCTACCAAATACTTTCCATCATTGATCAATATCTTTCTTAAACAATGAGGGAAAGATCATCATCATTTCGACAGATTAAAGAGCATCTTGCAGGTTTTTATTTTTTCTACATTTATGCTTAAACTTGCTTGAAAATTACAATTAAAAAAAGTGAATGCAGGATTTGATATGTTTTACGAGACATAAGGGCAGGAATTCAGAGGGAAAGGAGCAATTTTGAGCTCTGCTC
>NW_011334559.1:6402-16199 GCF_000735185.1 Notothenia coriiceps
GAAATTCCTCGTACAACTGGCCGCCTTTTTTTACAATTGCCTTTCGAGACGGCGTGCCAAGCGGGGCAGGGAGACCTTCTCCGCCTCCTCCACCCACAAAAAGTAGCGACCACCTGATGGGTCTCTCTTAGTCCGGTCCTCCCCCGTGTGCGGCAGGTCGCGCCTCGTTATTTGTCTTCCCGGTTGCGTAACCGTTGGGTACGAGCGCCCCAGAAGACGCGTCGAAAACACATAAAACACCGCCCGTCCCGCTTCGCGGCGGTGAATGTCCGGGCCGTATTACATGATGTCGCAAAGGTCGCCCAGCTCGCCAGAGCACACTTGCCTGTGCATTAACTCGGCTTACGCACCTTGCCTTCTGAAAAATTTTTTTTGCTTAAGCCGCGAATTTGCGTTTGCAGGACACATTTACCCCAAGAATCTGATGCGAGCAACAAAAGTAAAAACAGGTATTAGATATAATCGTCACAAACAATACTAATTTCCCTTATCACTTATTAAGTAAATAAATGTAAAATTATTGATTATTGTTCCGAAAATCTACTTCGTAAATATTCACTCCAGACGGTTGTGTTGTCGTCACTGGGAAGGTCTGTTTCAAAATTTTCCACCCTATATCAAGAGGACCCTTTCACTATTCTTCGAGTACCGGTTCTGTGGGGCTAGCGACTTTTACTACGGTTTCTCCCCTTTCCTTTAGACCGTCCGTCAGTCGAGAAGGACGTGTCGTCGGTACTGGCGGAGTGTCTTCCTTATTCGCCGACGACTTAATGAACGTTCAGTCCCTTCTAGCGCGAAGTCAGTTACAGAATTTCTCGTTGAAGGTCCAATTTCTGTGGACAGCTTATTTACACATCCTTTACTCTTACTGTGATCTAAAAGATTTTTTATATGTCTTTATATGTGATCGTCACCGTAGACCCGCAGGCAAAAACATTCTTTACAAGTGAAGGCGTATTTTTTCGGAGCGTACAACTGCGAGAGGCGCACACTCGCATTGTGCCCCCTGTGTTCCCCCTCTCCAGCCCGGGCCCACATTTGCATAATTATTTGACCTACGGCGTTACGAGTCAAAGCTCGTCGTCTTCTGTCGTCTTCTTCAACTTGTACTTATAAGCTATACCGTATACTGCCTGGTGTTGGAATTTATTAGATACTCCCGGACGATCCGGACGTCTCTGGTCCTCGTCGGGTTGCCTAATTCTTCTTCTATTGCCCGGTAGCCTCTCTTTACTCGCCTGGACAAAATTAGAAAAGTGCCGGTCAAAAGGTCTTCTTTGTTATTTATTGAGCTTTAAAACAAATTGATAACGACTCTATATAATAATATAAGAGCCTCTCTTTTCCTCCCCCTCTTCTGACAGTCCAGCAGCTGATCTCTGAGCAGGAGAGGTGGGGAGAGGGAGGCGTGGGGAGAAGGAGGCAGGGCTATTTCATCGTTATCAGAAAATAATCGTATAGGGCGTACACACGGAGCCGTTTGACCCCCCAGAGCGTTCCGTTTGCAGATCTATCCACCTTGGGACCCGTTATCGTTTGCAGGGTCCGTTTCTATCGTTTTGTTACGGCCTCGTGTAAACGAAAGGGCTATACGCAAGAGAAACTATGCGGATACAACCCTTATCGTCCTCGTGTAAACGGGGTCTAAGTCAACCACTTAATTGAGCTTAGGGAACAGCAGAGAACTGCAGGAGTCGTCAAACTCTTGACTTTTGAGAGTGGTAAAACTCCCTTCCCCTTCACACTAGGAACTAATTGGGCTCTGTTTCAGACAGACATGAATTCCAGCCTAAATTCTTTGCTTGTTCAGATTTCTAAGTGTTATTCTGTCAGTGATTTACGGCTAATTTGTTTCTTGTCTCAACTTATTATCTTTTTTGTCTCTTTTTTTCCCGACAGGTAAAGACTTCAATGAAAATCCTATCAAGGTTTCTTTTGCCACCCGCAGAGCTGACTTCGCAGGCCGAGGTGGCATGAGGGGGGGTCAAGGGCGAGGAGGTGAGCCTCTCCTTAAACCTACATTTCTTTTTTGTATCACTGGGATCTTTCTCAGTAGAGAAGTTTTCCAGGTTGCCAAAAAGTATATCTTCAAATTTTCATATGTCTAAGCCAATTTTGAATATTGTACAAATCCTTCGCGTGCCTATAAACTCTTATTGACTATGTTGTCTTGAGTTTCCGCCTAAATTGTTCCTTCTTGACTCTAGAAAAGGTAGATTACAAGATTATATTACCAGAATCTCCTTTTGCTTTTCTTCATTTACAATACCTTCCTGTCTGCAGTCACATGTCTCTCTTATAATCCCACACACAGGTCATTAAACAGGTGAAAGTGTTGCGGGTAAACTAGCAGAAGATCTGACTGGTGTGGTTCTGTGGTCCCTGCAGGTCCGATGGGTCGTGGTGGATTTGGAGGGGGGCGGGGGGGAGTTTTCCCAGGAGGAAACGGAGGCAATGGCGGCAATAGGGGGGGAGGAGGTAGAGGTGGAGGAGGAGGAGGAGGACAAGGACAACAGAGAGCCGGAGACTGGAAGTGTTCAAACCCGTGAGTCTGGAATTTGTGATTTTAACTCTTCTACAGGCATGTGGACATTTAAAAAAAAATGTCTACGCTTTATTTCATACACTTTGTTTATAATTCATAATATAACTTAATGCACAAAGAGGAGATTTATTTTATTGTGTGGTGTAATAAAACTACAGAATCTGAATGTATGTCCTTGCTGCACATTTCTCCTCAGCAACTGTGGCAACCTGAACTTCTCGTGGCGTAATGAGTGCAACCAGTGCAAGGCCCCGAAACCTGAGGATGCCGGGGGGGTGTCCCCAATGGAAAGCGGTAAGACTCCTGCAGCCTTATCATTAATGTTACTGAATGTAGCTGTTGACTCACTTGCAAGTCAACCCCGCAGCGACAGACACATTGTTCTGCAGTGTAAACGGTCAAAAGTTTACAACTTGTCACCAAATTGCGTGTTCGTCTGTCAGGAGGTTATGGAGGAGGCGAGCGCAGAGGGGGGTTCGGCCGGGGTGGCTTCATGGGCCGAGGCGGTGAGCGCGGGGGTTTCAGAGGGGGCCGAGGAGGAGGCGAGCGCGGAGGATACGGGCCTGGAAAGATTGACACAAGGTTAGATACACTCAAACAAACCACACTCATTGTTGATGTTCACATACTGAGTTCCAGATACTGCCAACCAACTAGAGTCCCACACTGTTGTTTGAATGGATTTACATTTTGGGGATTTTTTTTATTCATGCTTTAAAATAAAATTGAAACAGCAGCAATTTAAGTAAGGATTTTCCAGTTCCAGTTATTTTTATCTTTTTTTGCGCTCGTTTATGTTGAATTATTATGATATGTTGAACCCTTGATTCTGTTTGTGAAAAAAAGTTTTATGGCTGTATTATGGAATCAAGCTCAATCTAAACTTTGCTATAATGTCGAGCAATAAAGGGAGTCTTGTGTGGATGCACCAATGTGAATAACATTAAAACTCAGTTTCTAGTGGTCCATGGTTATTATCAGGAATCGTTGTGTGTTTTCATTGTGAATATAATCACATGAGTGACATGAAAACGTTGTCAATCATGGTAGAAGAGTGAAATACAAAGACTGATTAAAAAATATATATACATTTGTAGTATAATGACATCAAATGTATTATAATGGAACTCAATGGAATCTCTACTAGGTGTTAGTATTGTTATTAAGCTAAGCAGGACTGTATTGCCCATGACTGCTAACAGCTAACGTTAACTAGCTCTCCCTCCGATTTCAACACTTGCATTTCAAGAGAGAAAAAAGGGCTGGTCTCCAAGGATTTGTCCCAGCAAGGATGTGTGCGGCCAAGAGCTCCCATTTTAGTTTTGTATATCAGCATATCATTTGTTTAAAACCCTCAAACACAAACTCACCTGTTCTGTCATTGCTGAGTCAGTGTGTTGTTATTTCCAGAGGTGACCACAGACAGGAGCGGCGGGGCCGTCCCTACTAAACCATCCTGCACTACAGAGACCAGTGCCCCCCCCCCCCCCCGCCTGGACCCAGCCCTCACCTTTAATCTTTCATATAACTCTTTTAACTCTGATCCTTTTCTTTCAGTGTGTAGAAAAATGTGACTATCCCTCTTTTCTGTGTTTGCTCTTACTCTTGACATCAGTATGGCCTCGTTTAGAAAACAATCTTAGGATCAAACTCCATCTTTTCAGCGTTCATATCTTCTAAGTGCTCATATATATGTCATATTTCAACCCTAATGATATTTTTGCTCTATCGCACCATCACTGGACACAACTCTATCAGAAACGTCTAAAGTCCAGCTTAAGCATTTGATCTGAAACATGTGCAGATAGGGGATGTTTTAAATTATATTTCCACATCATTTTTAATTGATTTTACATATAATTAAGGCATGGGCAAATAAATGTGTGGATTAATCAACCTTTTTTAAGAGAACTTTTAGAAATTGTGAGAAAACTACGGAAGAGGATTAGGGCCACATGGCCATTCTTTTGTTTTTGTTCTGAGATTTAAGTCAGAATTCTGACTTTAATCTTTTCTTAATCACTTTTGGTCAGAAATCCCTTGGCCCTATCTTCTGTAGAAAATGTATGTTCTAACATTATGGCTAATTCCTCATGACCTACTGCACTTGAATGACGGAAAGTATCTGGCATTTTTATCCAATAACTGGAATAATAAGGGACTTTTGAGAATATTAACATTTAAGAATGTGTCATTAAAACACATTTAGGAGATTCAAGCTATTTGGAAGGGAATGTGTACTTTTCCCCCCTAAACTGTGCTGTTATCTTCAGAGCCACTTCCTGTTTCAACTCTGACATGTTTTCTTAACGTATCGATTAGATTTACAGTGTAAGGGATCATTATAGTTGGCACTTTAAGTGCCTTCATATTTGTTTTAGCTTCAAATTTTAGCCACTTGGGGAGTTAAAAAACAGACTGATGAATCTTTAAATCTATAAATGTTTAGCTACACTGTTATGCAAATATTATAGTAGAGATAAAAAAGACAATAAAACGTTGATATTCTCTCAGGATAAAGTAGCACAGAGAAATAACTACAAAATGTACCAGAAAATATCCCAAATGCAGCAGAAAACATATTTTTTTCCCCGGAAATAAATGACAAATTTATGAGAAAAAAAAAAAATCTAAATAAATCACATTAACCTTTTGGAAAAAAAACCAAAATGTACCAGAATACATTTAGAAAACTACAAGAAAAATCATCTATGCCCTGCAAGTTCTGCAACTGTTTGTTGCAAAGAAAACAACATAATTAGTTTGTTTTACTGTAAGAGCATTCAGCTGAACTTCTGCCACGCCTCTAACATTGTAGAACAGTTTAATTCAAGAGGCCGACATTTCTCACGAGATTCAAGTATGAGAAGGAAGTCACAAGAAAAGATCTTAAGATCGATTAAAATCCACTTTTATATTTGAGGCCTCATATTTAAAATGTTTTTGTTTCAGACAAAACTTTATTTTGTATTTATGAGTTGTTTTTTGTATTGTGTATGTGCTGGTTTTCAAATGAAAGTGTTGATTAAAGTGAAAACGATGCATCTGTGGTTCTTACTGACCTTGACTTTTTTGTATCTTGTGCAGCTTTAAAACGTTCCAACTTTATTTATATTAGTGCCAAGTTGCAATACAAGGTGGCAGACAAAAAAATGAAAGCATATGATTCCAAGATTGAAATATTGAAATATTTTAGAACACATTGGTTCTATTTCTGGTTGTGGAGAAAGTCTCTGATGTGTCCTTGCTGACCCTGTTGAAAGAAGGGACAAGTCAGCTAAAAATACAGCTTGAGTTTTATTTCTCATTGTTTCAGCTGTCTGTCGAATTGAAAAGCTTTAAATCCACCTGCTTATTCATCAATTCATTCTTGTGTGACGCTTGGGTGGTTTCCAAAGCTCCCCAACTCTGAAGACTTTTAAATGTGACAAGTGTGAATCCTCATAATTCCCTGTAATGTAGAAGATCAAGTGTTGACATTTCTTACCGTCAGCTTGAAGCATTACGCAATTTGTATGAATAGGATAGATTAGAAAATACTTGTCTTCTTTTTGCATGGACAAGGAAGTCATTAACATAAAAAATACCATCTTCATTGAAACACTTTTGCAGGACTGCCTGAGACCTTCCATAGAAGAGGTGCCGCTCCTGTTTAAAGTTGGCACACTGTTAAAGTTCACGTCTGCCCTGACATTTTCCACACAGGAACAATTAGATTCAATTAGATTTTAACTGCAGGTTTAATAAGTACAGGGTTTAACCAACAAATCCACTTTAGTTACAAACTTCACATTATATCTACTGTATATTCTGACTCACTGCCTGTCAGATCTAAACCATCTTCAAGCTGTGGCGTAAAGTTCTCTGTCATATTTTATTCTCCACTTAAAGTATGTTCTCAATTATTATTTGTATCCTTACTTGGGCTATTGTCGGTAAAAAAATAAATGCTACTTATAATTACAGACCTAGGTACAGGAGTGGTATTCCGGGAAGAAAATGGCGAGTTTAATAGGAAAACATTTACAGAGAAAGACATTTGAATAACCTCTGAGATTAAAGTTTTACATTTGATGAGATAACAGTTTTTTTGTCAAGAAACAATATTGCTTGATTTTATTTTACTCGCAATTTATGACTTTATAATACCCAAATATGTTTCTTGTACATTTACGTCATAATTATGAGAAATAAAAAAATGTTTTATACCTACCAATAATACTAACATCCTTCAAAATGGCACCAATGTCACTTGAAAAAGGAAGAAAGAGGTTTTATTGTTTTTTTTTTTACTGGAATTAAAGATGCCTCAGACATACTGGGTGTTATTTCACGTCCAGTGCTATTCTGTAGTTCTGTAGGCCCTATTGTGCTTTTTGGGGTTTCTCCTTTCCTGTAGTGTTTATATTGGTTTGTGTGCATGTAAATGGTCTGCAAAAAAAAAAGGCCTTTCCCACACTCTGGAGACAGAGGGTGAAAAGAGGTCCCACAGCACAGGCAGTATGAGAAAAATAAAGACCTTTTTGAACATTAAAGCATGGAGACATGTCGCAGAAGAGGCACAACATACAAATATGAACCTGAACATTTGCATAATAACTCATTTGAAACATTGAAGCTGCCAACAAATGTGTCCTCGGGAACAACAATTGTTATACATTGTAGCTCATTTTAACCTTTGACTAGAATTGGCAAAAGGGATCAGATACTGTATTGAGTCTTCAGCCTGCAGGCCATCATTTTACCTTTTTGCTTTTGTGCTTTGCCAACACCTGTCAAATGTTATTCCAAAACAGTAGATTTAATATTTTATTTTTGTATTGGCTGTCAACAGTAGCTGCCGGTGTTTATGTTTTGGACTTTATGGAACAACAATCAAACCTGTGGCTCTACGTAGACTTTGCATGTTGCTCGAACTCCAGTACTCCCCACAGTCAGTGAACATGGATGCAGGACAAAATCACTGATCACTGAGCTGTCACATCACTATAAATATCCAGTATCACTCCTGTAAATCTAGTTTGAGAGCAGGTGGTTACGGGAAGAATAAGCGCCTCAGGCTTTCTGCTATTTATTGGCACAGATTCATTAATATTACAATTGTTATGTAAGTTGTACAATACAGTGTTCTGATGATCTGAGAGGTACTGTATATTTACAATAGTGCAGCTTCTCTTGAGCTACAATCTGAGCTCACTAATAGCACATTTCCACTGCAGGACCTAGCACGGCTTAGTACGGTATGGTTAGGCCTTGGTAGGCCTGGCTCACTTTATGCTGCGTTTCCATTGCAGTTTAGGAACTGGGTAGTAACTATAGTAACACAGTGTAGGCGGAGCCGTGACGTCATCTTAAATGCGAAACACAAAACCAAACATCAGCCGTTAGCTGTTAGCCTTCAGAGCTCACAGCTCCTCATATCTGTTCAGAAACTAGACAAAAGTTAAACAAGTACAAACCACAGACTGTCTGTGTCATGGTCAGGGTGTCCGCGGGGTCTTAAAAGTATTAAAAGTTGATAAATCAATTTTGCGAAAATTAAGGCTATTAAAAAGTATTAAACGGCATTTTCCAAGGTATTAAGAAGGTCCACAGCAACGACAACATGAAACACCCTTTAATTTACTGAAACGACATGTCGGGAAACCCCCTCAAGGCGGCCCCATGCATAGCGCTTCTTATTTTAAGTTTCGTTGCCTTGCTCCGCTCTGTGGGGGGGGGGCACTAAACGACTACGGTAACGATAACGGGCCCCAAGGTGGGTAGACCGGCATACGCAACGCTCTGGGGGTCCAACGGCTCCGTGTGCAAGCCCTTTATGATCATTTTCTGATAATGATGAAATAGCCCCGCCTCCCTCTCCCCACGTCTCCTGCTGCTGCTGGGCTGTCAGAAGAGGGGGAGGAAAAGAGAGGCAGGCACAGTTTATTAAATATTATTATACAGAGAGTCGTTATAAATTTGTTTTAAAGCTCAATAAATAACAAAGAAGACCTCTGACCGGCACTTTTCTAATTTTGTACGGAAGATTTAAACTTTAACGGACATGTTGACCGGCGGAACATTTTTTTTAACGGAAACTCTGCCGCACGGTCCCCTCGTTCCTTGGAAGAGGCGGAGAGGTGGGTGTTTTTCATCTGCTGGTGGACTACCTGAGAGATATACAGCAGGAGAACACGCGCCGTCCACCGCGGAGAATAAACAGAAGGGCAACCAGGCTCCGGGGTCTTCTTTGCTGCTTTCGGTGTATTTTGTGGCGGTAGCAGCGCCACTTACAGGCCTGGCATATGTACTTCAGCGTTTCCAGCATTTCCAGCGGTCTAGGGTGAACGGACACGTTAATGAATCGAATGCGTGTGAACGGAAGACTTTTTTATGTTTGCGTATGCGTTTTAACGTATGCGTCCTCGTGGGGCCGGGGTCTAAGCCAAACTATATCCGGTCACAGAGATCTGCTATGTTAAAGTAAAGTCAACACATATAGACCCTAAATATAGTCTATATTAAGAACGAGAAAAGTCTTAACATCGTTTTTTGCGAACATATGACAAATGTGTGAGGGCTTAGCCCCGGACAGCCACAGCCCAATTTAACCCCTGGGTATTTGTGAGGGAGCTCCTATATGGCATTACCCCGCTGAAGCTCACCAAAGTTTAATATATTTCATAGTTCAAAGTTTTGTCAAGTGTTTTGTTTATTGGTCAAATACTGGTTTCTAATGGTTTCTGAGGAGTTTTACTGGAATGAAAGAGCACAGAGTCTACAGAAGCAACAAAGCAGCATACTGCATTAAACCTGACCTTCACAGAGAGGTTGAAGTTCATGTGGAGAGGAGGCTTCAGTGGTCTGTCTGCACTCTGTTTAGTTGTGCTATCTTACAATCAATATAGTAAATGTGAGGTAAAGTGTGTCACCAATGTAACCGGTTAGAACTCGAAGTTGCGATGAGGTCTTAAAATGTATGGAAAGGGTCTTAAAAAAGGTCTTAAAAGGTATTCAATTTGACTTCAGGATTCCTGCATATACCCTGCATGGTGAATACAGTCGCTGGTTTATTTACAGTTGCAAGAAAAAGTATGTGAACCCTTTGGAACTACCTGGATTTCTGCATAAATTGGTCATAAAATGTGTTCTGATCTTCATCTAAATCACAACAATAGACAAACACAGTCTGCTTAAGCTAAAACCACACAAACAATTATATGTTTTTATTGAACACACCATGTAAACATTCACAGTGCAGGGTGGAAAA